>NW_022985180.1:1053830-1055876 GCF_010093535.1 Lindgomyces ingoldianus | reverse complement strand
TATATTTTTTTTACTACTTATAGGGCTTAAGCTTAGCATATAGGTAGAGAGCGCTGTTGCAAGTGTAATAAGACGCTAAGTAATTAGTAGTAGTAGTAATAGTAGTAAAGGCAAGTAAAGCTGCTATAAATAAAAAGAATAAGTAGGCTAAAAGTAACTAGTAGCAGTAGTAGAGCTATATAGATAGTCTATTAGCAGGCTAGGCTAGCTAAATCTAGAAAAGTTTAGCTGTAACTTTATATTTTTACACTAGAGTTAAACTATCTTATGCTACTTTTTTTACTACTAAGCATTATTCTTTACTTTTTACTTAGCCTACTAATGCTTATGCTTTTTTAAAGTGTGCTAAAAATTATGCTTAGAGTTACTTTTACTAGTAGTAGAACTATAGCACTTTTTACTTTTACACCTACTTTTTAGCTTTAGCTAGTTACTACTACTAGTAGAGCTTTTTTAGTAATTAATAAGCTAAATTAAAAGTGTAAAAAGCTTTACTTTATTTATAAAAATTATATTTACTTAAGATTTTACATTTATAGGTAAGACTTTATAGTGCTTAAAGTTAGTAGTAACCTAGCACTAGCACTTAAAGTTTAGGCACTTACTATTACTATAACACTAGTAGCAGTAGAGTCTCTTCTTCTAGTCCTTCTGTGTGGCTATATTCTGTAATTACTATACTACTCTTACTTTGTTAAGTAGCTGCTAAGTACACTTTAGATTTTTTTTAAGTTATAGTGTTAATAAGTTAGGTATGTTAAATAAAAGCTTATTAGTATACTAATTACACTTAAAAGCTTTTTATAAAGTAAGCGCTTTAATAGTAACCTTAATGTTTACTTTTACTACTTAAAGAGGCAGCTTTTTACTAATTTAATAGTTAACTTACTTAAAAAACTTTTTCTCTTTAGCTGTACTAAAATTTACTAGTAAGTGCATTACTTTTTACACTTTTAGGCCTACTTAAAAGTTAATTATATGCTAAATAATCTTATACTTATAGCTTTTAAGTTAAGCCTTTAGCATAGCTAGCAGCTTATTTACAATATTCTCTGCGTTCTCTAGCTACTATATAAAGTAATTATGCTACTCTAGTGCATAGTGTGACAGTGCTGCTTGTTAAGCTCTGCTGCTAGTTACACAATCTTGCTAAGGGTTAAGCAAGCGCGCTAGCGCCTTAGCGCTGCGCAAGCTTTTCTCTTGCAAAAACCCTTTGCCTCCTTCACTCCCCATCCTAGTTTAGCTGAAATAGAGCTGACCTACTCTACCTTGCTTCCCTAGCTCTATACAGTAGTAGAGACAGTGCTTGTTGTTACACATAGTAAACAGCGCTTTTTTTATTAATAATTAGCTTATATTTAACTTTAAGATTATACTCTAGTGCGTTTAACAGTAATAATAAGTTAGTAGAGTAAATAAAGGCAGCTGCTATAAGCGTAATATAGCCTACTATTAGTAAATTTAACTTAGCAGATAGATTAATAGTTACAGCCTGTCACGGTATCCTCCCTAGATCCCAGACATAACTGTATTAGACGCGTACTAGAGTATTATTAGTGCACGTCTGATACAAACACAACATAACATAGATATAAACTTAAGCATAAACTACTTTAACACTAACTAAACCTAGAACAGGCTTAATTTATACTTAAAGCGCTTAGACTTCTAAGCTAAGTATTTAATTACTAATTTTCTTTTAAACTTTTCTATTTCTTACATAATGTCTTATACCTACTATAATACCTTATATAGTAATTAAACTAGACCTTTATAAAGCTCTATAACCTTACTTATGTATAATTATAACATTATATTATGTTAAAACTTTAGCTAAGAATAGCCTTTAAATTTAATTTAATAAGCTTAGTACTTATATAACTCTAAGCTATTAAAGTAAGCTAAAAAGCCTTTTAAAAAGCGCTTACTTTATAAAAAAGCTGCTATATTATAAGCTTTAAAGCTTTTTAAAAAGACTTTAAAAAATAGCTTTATATTATTAAGTAGTTTATTTTTGCTTTAACTTTTATTATAGTAGTAGAAACT
>NW_022985180.1:1050197-1052270 GCF_010093535.1 Lindgomyces ingoldianus | reverse complement strand
TTTTTTTTAAGATAAGTCTAATAAGCTTTTAATATAACATTTATATAATTACTAAATAACTTTTAAGCCTAGTAAACAACCTAGTTATAGGCTACTATATAGAATGTTACTAAATAAATTAAAAGTGCTTTAAAAATACTTTAATAAAAACTTAAAAAAAAAGTTTTTTTAAGCTAGCTTTTTACTAGTAGTGTTACTTATACTATTTATAAAGAAACTTAAAGGTAGGCTTTAATTTTATGTTAACTACTAAAGACTAAATACTAGTACTATTAAAAACTAATACTTAATTTCTTTTTTATAGAAAACTCTAAGCTAACTAAGTAAAGTAAAGTATTTTATAAAGTTAAATATTATTGCTACTTTTAATAAGCTAAAGATAGTAAAAGGTAATAAGTAGCTAACAGCATTTTAAACCTAATATAAACTATTTAAGTACCTAGTAATGCCCTTTAGCTTAGCTAACACACTTAGTACTTTTTAACATTTTATAAATAACTTACTTTAACCCTACTTAGACATGTTCTACACTATGTATATTAATAATATTCTAATCTATAGTAATAGCTTTTTAGAGCATAAATAGCATGTACACCTAGTGCTAAAAGCTATAAAAAAAGTAGGTCTATAACTTAATATAAATAAATATAAGTTCTACTAATTAAAAGTTATATATTTAGAATATGTAATTTTTATAAATAGCATTTAAATAAACCTTATTAAAGTTTAGACTATGCTAGATTAGTAATACCTAAAGAATATAAAAAATATTTAAGCTTTTATAAAATTTACTAACTTTTACTAATAATTTATTAATAACTTTTTATAGTAAGTAAGCTTTATAATTACACTTACTAAAAAAAAAATTTAATTTAACTTTAACTTAAATTACTAATAGTTTTTTAACTAGCTAAAAAAAGCTTTTACTAAAGCTTTAATACTCTACTACTTTAACTTTAAACTACTAATACTTATAAAAGCTAATGCCTTAGACTATGTAGTAGCAGGAGTTCTTTTCTAGACTAAGCTAGATAGGACTATTAGGCCTATTATATACTTCTTAAAAAAATAAGTTTTATAAAAGGTAATTATAAGATTTATAATAAGAAATTACTTACTATAGTACACTACTTTAAATAATAGCAACCTAAACTAGAAAGTGCAGCGCATCTAATATAAGTTCTATCTAACTATAAGAACTTATAGTACTTTATAACTATAAAATAACTTAGCTACTAATAAGCCTATTAGTTTAAATACTTATTTTATTTTAATTTTAAGATTACTTATTATTTTAGTTAAAATAAAAAGAAACTAGATACTTTTATAAAGTAATCTTAAAACATCTTTACTTAAAAAAAAGTATAAAAAGCTTAATACTAAACTTTACTTTAACTTAAGCTATTTTTAGACCTTAACTTAAATAAAATAAATTAGATAATTAATTAAATTATTACTAATAAGTATTTAAATAATAAATTTATTTAAGAAACTTTAGACTTGCTTTAAAATAGTGCTAGTTAGTTAAAAAAGGTAACACTAGCTAACTATAAAAACTAAAATAGTAAGCTATATTACTATAACTAACTTATAATTTTTAATTTTAATAAACTAAGAATTAAACTACTCTAAATTATATATAACTTGCCTATTAAAGGACACTTAGGCAGAGGAAAGACTCTTAACCTACTATAGAGAGAGTACTACTAGCCCCGCATGTTCTATATAGTACGCTAATATGTATTATGTTGCTATACTTACTATAAAGTAAAGGCCTTTTAAGAAAGGTATAATAGCTTACTTAAACTACTCTTAATCTTTAAATAAGCTTAGAAAGACATATTAATTAATTTTATTATAGACCTACTTTTATCTAAAAGGTATATAAATATTATAGTAGTTATTAATTACTTAACTAAGTATTAACACTTAATACTATGTTTTTTTATAACTGCCTCTAATATAGCCTAGTTATTCTACTAATATATATAAGTTTACTATAGCCTGCCTAACATAATTATATTAGACAGAGGTACGCAGTTTGTCTTAGCCTTCTAGAACAAACTCTGTAAA
>NW_022985180.1:983770-1048577 GCF_010093535.1 Lindgomyces ingoldianus | reverse complement strand
ATAAGTAAATTTACAGTTTATGTGTAAGTTTGTACGCGTGCAGGGAAAATTGTTGTGTTGCCAAGGAATTCCACCGATTTTTGCACCAGATAGATCTCTGGTGTGGCGCACAGACGCCTAAAACCCCATTAACGAACGACAGGCCTCCCCACCACCACATCGACAACCTCACCGGGCCCGGCCATGGATCTGGCATTCGGCTTCGCTCTAATCGGCTATGGCTTGTTGAAGCGTCGCTGGAAACCCAAAACCCCCATCTCCATAAACGAACCATATCTCCTCAACATCCCTCCCGAGATCAGGCTAGTTCTATACGACTTCCTCTTCATCCAAGAGAGGCACGAGCGTGCATGCAATTTCCTCGTGCCACTCCTCACCTGCCGATTGATATACGAGGAGGCTAATCCTCTAGCATTCACTCGCACCAATTTCATTCTCCCGCTCCGGAGGAGCTTTGCAGCCCCCCCCGAGTTCTATAAAGATGGCCCGTTCCTCAGTCCCCCAATCTTGAAGCTCTCAGCGTCAAAGCTCGACCTTGTCCGCAATATCACCCTCCTCTGGAACTTCCCCTCTCTCGAGCTCCGGTCTCTAAGCCGTCTGTTTTCGGAGCTAGCGCTTTCCCCGGTTCATCTCAAGCAGCTAACCTTCATCATCACGGATCCTAAATGTCTATCTCCATTTCAATACAAGTACTCTCCTCTGTTCCCCGAGATTCGAGACTTTGCAAAGTATGTGATGGAGGACTTGCCGTTTATGCAAAATGTGGAAAAGATTGTGTTTATCAGTCCCGGTATAGACAACAAAAAGAACTTCCAGCACTTGTTTGACCCGGAAAAGCCCGCGATAAGGGTAGGGAGTGATGACCAAGGGCATTTTGTGGTAGACGTGCAATCGAAAAGGCTTGGTGGATGGAAATACGCGGTGGTGAGGGCAGGGAAGGAAGTCACGAAGTGGAGACTCGAATTGACGCATCCAGATTAAGACGGGCCTTTGAGCGCGCAAGAGGCAAGCAAGGCAAGCGAATTGTGATAGTGCCGAGATAGGTGTGGGTATGTGTGTTAAGAATAGAAGGACGTGTTCGGTATGGAAGGGTGTGTTGTGCTGCATTTTGCCATATAAACCGGACATAGGTCTAATTTGAGGCAGAGCTCTGCTTCATATTAGTACTTCCCTTAATTCCAATGACCAGCTCAACAGATTCAAAGCAACCCTAGATATCTTCCAGAATGGGCGCTAATACGCTATATGAAAAGAACGGGGGTCTGTAGGGAAAGGAGAAGAGTGTATTTTCGCCTCTTCACAACTCGAAAACTCCTTAACTTCGCTCCGCCAGTCCGATTCAGGGTCCCAGGATCTCGGCTAACACAAGCTTGCACACAAGCTTTGCTCCCAGCCTACTTTCTCCTTTAATCTGCGAGGCCTCAAACCCGTACACCACTTCCGAGCTTGAGGTTCCAGCTCCGACCCTTCCATTGTGTTTAACGTGCGTGCGATTTGAGCGCCGTCCAGGTCCAGAATATCAATAATGTCCACGCATACTATGGTATCGAGTAGTATCCTAATCTCCTCGAGGGCCTCTACATCATGCTGCTCCTCTTCCCGTAAGTCTTAAGCATATCATCCTCAATTACCAGGGTGAGTGTTCTAAGATGGACACCGGGACATGTAGATTGAGTCGTGATAGGAATCCAGAAGATTTCCTGCATGTTTCTGACGGGGATCTTGACGCGTGTGAAGCGATTTCTCATCCGGGGTTCCAACTTTCTCCAGAACTTGACGAATTTGATGACCCATCGGAAGCGGACGAGCATGTGCGCGAGTGCAGTTGGATAGCATTCTAAATACACTTGTTAGAGACGCGAAGCAGCGCTAGTAAGTACGGTGACTTCATCGTCATGCCCCAGAACACATATTCGTAGATTCGGAGTCTGATCTCAGCCGGGAGGACAAGAAGGCGCCTTGAGGGCTCCAAGATGCGAAGCGCCTGATTTCTGAGTCGGGTGTGAAGTCGGGAAGCCTTGTTTGAGTGTTCCATTGGTAGATGACCATGCTCTGCTATCCAGTGGTTAGGTAATAATCATTGGGTCGTCGATGTATCGTCAACTTATAGGCGCCGACGCACCGTTGCCTGATACGCGGAATGTGAAAATGCTCTTCATGCAAGGATCCCAGTCTGGGATTTGCGCCCTTGTGGCCGTGGTCAACTCTACGACCACGGCTCCGACGTCATGAAGGTAGAACCACCAATCATTAACCAAAGGTTGAGCAAGGAGAGATGTCAATCCCCTCCATGCTTGCTTCTTCCCTTGGCGAGAAATTTTGCTGGGGCCCCGCATTGCGCAACGACATCTAGCCACTTCCATGACAGCCATCCAGATCCCGCCCCCTCTTTCCCAATTTTTTGAACGGTGGAGAGGAGAATAAATATCAAGACAGCGAGTACTGGCTTGCTCTTTATGAAACCGCCTGCCACATCGCTTCTGCCGATACCGACATCATAATGTAGCGCCCACGATATCGACGTCGCTAATTCTCAAATACTGATTTGCGAGGAAGTTGACTCTCAGCTCCTCCAGCCACTCCAGGTCCACGATGATTTGAAGCTGAAGACTCGTCAATGTCAACCGCTTTCGTGTGAAGGGAAAGCACGAACTACCAAATCACAACTACAGCCTTGAGCCCTCCAAACTCTATTCGGATGCGCTGAGACGCAGGTACGGTCATCTGACTCGGAATCGCCAGGGGCTCAGTACTTGATATTTTCACGTGGCGGGTCTGCGTCAGGCTTGGCTAGCCAATGACAAATTTAGATTTGAAAACTGGAGGGTTCGAGGTCCCTTCGCTATTGATACGATATCCCGCCTGGATGGAAAGATATAGAACTGGTAATTTTGTAGCATCGAGAAGTGTGCAGGACGCTGCAGGGTCGATCAATCAAGAGCACGGATGGAATGTCGTCGATCATCTGAGTGAATGAGATACGCCCTTTACCGCTTCAAGTTAGTTTAACCGGGAGAATAACCATCGGTCCTCTTTGTCGCCTCATATTTTCTCTTACGTGATTTAGACCCTCTTGTTTTCACGCTTTCGCCCACTGTTAGGTAACTTTTACGGTGCGCACCTCTCATGATGTCAGCGACTAGAGCCCGATTCTTCTTTGAAATCACAGGAACTCAAACGCTGATAGTAGTCATCACAGCCATGTGTTGTGTACGGGACCCAAATCTTTCATATTCGATTCCCCATAGTTCTCTTCATACTGGGTAACATTTTGTGTCGCCACATTATGTTCAACCTTGCCTGTGATTGTTGAGGATCGAGCTCTTTCTTTACGGTCTTCCCTGCGATTTACATCCCCCTTCGTAATCAGACTATCATGGTAGTTTTCCATCTCTTAATACAAGTTACCCCTTCGCCTCCCCTGAATCCCTGTTAGCTCTGTAGCCTTGGAAAGCAAGACATTCGATATTCCAATCAGATGAGGAAGCAGGGGCTATCACATCAAGCCTCCCCTTGATTGGCAAGTACCCTCCCGCAGCATCATTCGAGAAGCTATTTGAGCCTTATAACCATTCCAGTCACACCCAGATATCCCCAGTGCCTTCCGTGTTGTCCCTTCACTACCCAGCTGCCTCGTTTCCTTTGTCATACCTTCCACCACATCTGTATTATTCCCCGTTTCTACCCCATCTCACTCATTGCTTCCGCGTTACCGCTATGGGAAATCCGCTATACCACTGGAGCCCACAATTGGCGTCTTCAATTCAGAACTGGAATTGGGAAGTGCAAGACGAGTGGAACCAGTCCCAACGGCAACTATTTACATACAATGGACGGTTTGAGCACATACCTCTACCCGGAGATAGCATGCGGACTGATACCAACAATCATGCCCTTATTGACTGGGATGGACCAGATGACCCACTGAATCCGTATGTCTCCAGTCCTACTTCTTGAAAGCAAACTTGCTGACCTGTGCAGTTTCAACTGGCCGGTGTGCAAGAAGTGGAGAGTCACGATTCTTGCCTGTTTCATGCTAGTGCCCGCTATTTCACTTAAATGAAATTGGATTCTGACTTGTCCAGGACTTTCGTCGTTCAGATCAACGGCACAGCCATGACCAGTGCAGCGATGCAAATTAACGACACATTTCACATTAGCGACGAGCACTTTCCACACTCGTACTGGCCTGTACTCTCCTGGAACCTCGGTGGAGCTGCTGCGCCTCTCTTTGCCCTACCACTCATGGAGCACTTTGGTGTTCGACGGAGTTATCTTGTAGGCCCCGGCTTCTTAGCAGACCTACTACCTGCAAAAGCTAATCCTTCTTTAAGGTCATTTATATATTTCTCATCATATTTAACATCCCACAAGCTTTCGCTCAAAATTTCGCAACACTCATTATTACTCGAATCATCACTGGTGGCTGCTCTGGGGTGCTCGCCAACATCACCGGTGGCATTGTTAGCGACATCTGGAGAGATAGTAGGAGTAAGAGCTTTAGTATTTCTCTTTTCATTTGGGGCTTGCTAGCTGGTCTGAGCATGGGCCCTGTAATCGGAAGTATCGTTGTGCAGTATGCTTCTTGGAGATGGTAGGTACCGCACATAAACCCTAGCCAGATAATCTGACAGAGTCGCAGGATATTCTTCTCCCAGATCATTCTCTACAGCATATTTGCTCCCGTCCTCCTCCTTCTCCCCGAAGTCCGACCCGACGTGATCCTCAGTCGTCGCGCAGCACAAGTCCGAAACAGCGCTGGGAAACTAGTTTATACTAATTCGGAGAGGACCCGCACTAGCCCCAAAGAAATTCTCAAGGAAACAATTGTTCGTCCAACACGTATGCTTATCACCGAACCCGTCGTTCTCTCTTTCGGGCTCTGGTCAGCATTCTGCATCGGCACAGCCTTCATGTTTACGCAGAGCATCACACAAGTTTACACTTCTCTCTATTCGTGGTCATTCTTTGGTACGGGGATAGTTCAATCTGCAGTTGTTGTTGGAGAACTAATTGGGCTTGTTGCTTCCATCTATCAAGATAAACTGTACTTCCGCTCTTCCATCGAGAATACGGAGAAGCCTGGTCGTCCGATTCCGGAAGCAAGACTCTATCTCAGCATACCTGGATCTTTTGTAGGGCTTGCCGCGGGACTATTCTGGTACGCATGGACCTCCTATTCTACGCTCCACTGGATCATTCCCACCATCGGCCTAGGCTTCGTTGGTTTTGGTATGTTTTGTGTTGTCACAGCAGTAACGGGATACATCATGGATGCATATTCAAAATATGCTGCGAGTGCAATTGCGGGGGTGGCTTTCTTGGAGAATTTCTTTGCCGCCTTCCTTCCTTTGGCTACACAAGGCATGTATAGCAATCTTGGCTTCCAGTGGTCAAGCAGTCTACTCGGGTTCCTGGCATTGATCCTCAGTTTTATTCCTCTAGTCCTGCAGAGCTACGGGAGGGTTATTAGGGATAGGAGTCCTTTTATGAGAGATGCAGCTCATGCTATCTCATAATAAGGGTAGTTGCATGGTATGTGTATCTTAGTTACTAGTCTTCTAAGAGTCTCAGCATCTCCCAAACCCTTCCACATTCCCTGTTTTCGCCCGCTCGTACAGCTTCTTTACAGATAGCTCTCCCTCGTCCCCTTCTCTGCACTCCTATAAATCGCCTCAACCATTCTATGCCTCACAACTGCATCCTCAAATGTAGTCACAGTATACCCTTTCTCTAACCCTTTTCCTGCCCAGGCATCCCAAGCTCTGCCGACATTAAACGAGAAATCGCCCTTATCCCAATCCCCTGCCTTCTCCACTTCCACATTCTCTTCCTTCCCTTCAATATCGAAGAATTTCAGCGTGGGCTGAAACATCTGCACATGCCCCATTGTAGGCGCCTTCCCTTCCAAAACCAAAGACCCATGCACCCCATTAATCTCCCAATGGAACGAGCGCCCAGTTCGTGACTGCCCGCCCGCATAAACCACATCCACAACCCCACCCCCATTCACCAATGTCCCAGTAACACTCACATGATCATGAGCCGTCTTCTTTACTTTTCTAACCTCCTTCCCATCGTTACCTACAAGACTCAACTCTGGCCGGAGATTCGCCAACGTTGCGCTCAACTCCGCAAATTCACCCAGCACGAAGCACAAAGCATCGACAGCGTGTCCAAACGGAATGGTAAGAATATTCGCACCATTTTCTACCGGCAGTGCATATTCAAAGTCTGGGACAATGGTCGATCCGAAGATGGCGCCATGGCCGTACATACTCGTACCCAAGATCCTGCCAAGTTTCCCAGACTCGACGATTTTCTTAGCAGCAATAATAGTGGGGTTGTTGCGGGCTTGGAGTCCGACGAGAGTTCTCACACCCTTTTCTTTCGCGATCGCGGTCAGTTCTTCGGCGTCAGCGAGATTGCGCGCGAGAGGCCATTCTACGAAAAGGTCTTTTCCGGCGAAGAGAGCGGGTCTGATGCTTTCGTAATGGCCAGGCACGTTTACAGAGACGGCGACGATAGAGACGGAAGGGTCAGTTGCAAGAGCGGCTGGGTTGTCGTAGGTGTGTACGTGGGTGAGGGAGTAGGTAGACGCGGCGGCTTCAGCAGCGGATTTGGAGCTGTTTTGGAGAGCGGTTATTTTGTAAAAGGGTGTGGATTGGAGGTAAGAGAGATGGGAGCGGGAGGCCCATGAGCTGAGGTGTTATTAGGAGAGGGTGGGTGAAGTGGGATGGGGATGGGGAAGTACCCTTTTGCTGAGAGGCCAATTAAGCCTATTGATTTCGGGGGTGACGCCATGATATCTACCTATGCTTTGGTTCTTTCGCGGGTTTTTAATTCAGTTTCTAAAAGGAGAATAACTGCCCCGTAGCTTCAGTCTTTCGGAGAATGATGAAGAGCACGCGACTGGACTAAGACAATCAGAACCAGAGGAGAAGGCTCGAGGGAGAGCTTATATAACTTCGTTCAATCCTCAAGGATCTAAGTCTAATATGCAAGCCCAAAGCATCTCACACATTTGTAGCTTCATTCTGACAAATCGACTTCCTGACAATAACAGGTATGGTGCTGCAGCTTCACCAACTCTCAACCAATGACGTAAGAGTTCTCACCTCACGCCCCTCGATAGAATTGCACATGCGTCGATTTTTCCATCAACCCTGTTGTTTATCTGTCCGCTTTTTGATGCTATTTCCATTCCCGAGCATAAAGCAATTGCAGTTCAGTTCATAATTAGTCCGGGCAATGCTTTAGGTTCTGTTCGTCCAGCTGAGAAGATGAATGTATTTGTAAGCAATCTTCTTGCTTCGTCGATCTCATGATCATGGGATGATCTTTCTGTAATTTGATTTGTAAGGCATGACAGACTAGAGGGAGGGATTTCTATTACAGTAGGGTCCGCCATGGAGGCAGAGAAGCCACTAGCTGTATGGGAATAACGGCTCGGGTTGGATCAAGATGTTTGGAAGGGGGAATCGTTTGAGAGCATTTGCTTCCTTAATTAAAAAGGCAATATCTTCTTACTATCTACCGGTAATCTAGATTAGTCTAGCAGTGTTTAGAATAAGGGCTTGGGAGTAATCTGTCTAGTCACTAAAACATAGCAAGGGTCGCAACCCTTATTAGTTATTTTAGTACCGGACCAAACTAGGTAAAGGCATTTTGCTACATGTGGTAGGCTAGAAAGGGGGGGTCCAATCTTTTGAGATAGGATTACGATTTTTTTACATCTGTAGGATGGAAGAGAAGATAGATTCTGCAAAAAAAACTTATATTAAAGGCATCTTCAAACAGTAGATAGATATATTGGCAAGGATTTAAGAGGCGGTTTCCATACGAATATGCCTTCCTGTCGCACCAAAAAATTGACAACCTACCTGAGGCGATCGTGAAGTCTGGCCAGCTCTCTTACGAGCACTATTGCCTTCACAAATACTATAAGAAAACGAAGAATAGATAGAATGCAAGAAAGCAGATAGAAGAGATGTTCCACGGTAGCAAAAGCCCAGTAAGCGTCTGGAAGGGGACCTTCCAAACTAAAAATGCATATCGGGTCTGATGAAGGCGCTATAGACATCACGTCACGGCAAACACCTCAAGTCTGTCGTTCTATAAGAGATCTGGGTCATTATTGCTACTGTCAGTAAGTACTACTCCTCCTCCCTTCCCACACTACTACCTCTCTACCCCTCTCTTTTCTCCCCACTCCCCGCTCTTTTCACTCTCGGCAGAGGCCTTCTTACCCACCCCGCCCTCCGGGCCATTGGACCTGACCATCTTAGGGAATAGGTTGGCACTCCAGAGTCCCCTGAATTCCTCCTCTTCCTTCCTCTTCCCTCCCCTCCCTCCCCTCTTCTTAACCAGTTTCTGCCCTAGAATCTCCTCCCGGAGGGCTCTACCCTCCCTTGCCAAAACGCGGTAGCACTCCCTGCCGTGCTTCTCATGTTCATGGTACCGCTTGCACCAGGCCTCCGGGTGTTTCTGCTCAATTTTCAGTGTGCGGCGCACACGAACGAGCCTCAAAGCCGTTTTCATGACCTCACGCATAAGACCCTGGTGCCAGCTGCCCAATCCCTCCTCCTCGAAGATCTCCTCCACCTCCCCTCCACAGAGTGCCATTGCATCCGCCCAGACCATTCGGGCGCCGCATTTCTCCATGGTGTGGGCGTAGAGTTCGTTGATGGCGTTGTTATTAAATTGCACGACCTTATGGTGGAGATATAGGTAGCCATTGTCGTTGGTCGGCTCTGGAATTGAAGCTCTTGCCTCATCGTTGGTGTGGTAGGGGAACTTGTTTTTCTTCCACATCTTACGGTTTTCGTCCGCATCTTTCTCCTGGAAGGTACGGATCCAGATGTCTGAGATGAGGTCACAAATGTTCCATTGTTTCTGGTGGTAAGCGTAGATATATAGTTGGAAGAGGTGTCGGGCGGTGAACATGAGGCTTTCCTGGGAAGTGGCGTTATAGTTCTCCTCGGCCTCCATCTGGGGCAGCTCGGTATGCGGAATTTCAGTATTAAGATAGTCGAAGATCTCGCGGATGTCCCACCCGATGTTACCAATGAAGCCTTGGGCAGATCGATCGTCAGTGGTGGGATCTAGTGCTGAACTAACCCGAGGTTGCTCGTATGTGTCATGGAACAGATGAGCGGCGAGAGGATCTGAATCAGACACGTCTTCAGTCACGGCAGACAAACAAACTGACTCTTGAGACTGAATACCAAAAATAGAAGTGGCCTTGTTTGGTTCTCGGTTGAATGAGCCAAGGTCAATCTCACTGGGATTTGGTTGCTGGGGTTCAATGGCTGGATCTGTTTGCTTTCTCTCCAGAGCCTGCTTCTTAGATGTCTTGCGTTGTTTTGATTTAGTTTTCGAGACCTTCTGCTTGGTGGGCTTCGGGTTACAAGAAATCACCCTATGAACACGAGGTTTGACTGGAGTCCTTTTCTTCATAGTGGTCTTATTCTTGGGGGCTTTGCCGGCTGCTTTTGAGGGAGATCCTTCACTTTTATCAGCGCCGTTGTTATTTGCATTCTTTGATGGCATGTTGTTGGCTTCGATGCGAAGTGTGCGTACTACAATGAGAGAAGGAGTCTGAGACTGTATGTAGCGAAATGGGCCGGGAAGTCTTTGACAAGGGGGTCGTGATGAAGGTTCGTAGTCAGTATTCGTTAGGGAGGCTGCTGAGGTTGCTGCGGGAGAGATTAGGCTGAGAGAAACGGCAAGAGAGAAGTCGGTGACAGACAGTAGCTGTTGAATTGGTTACTGAAGACCCCAGATATAAGGTTGCTACAGAGGAGAAGTTACAGACAGTTTAGGGTTTTTATCTGTGAGCGAAGAAAAAGTTCGCAGTATCGTTTTGAAAAAGAACAGTAACATAGTTTCTGGGAGCAGAGAAACTGTTTGGGTGGGTTTGGCGGTGCTGTGAATGTTTGCGGCGGTGACGCCGTGGCAACCTGAGTTCGTCACTGGGAGCATGTGGTGACAGTTGTAAGTACTGCTCGGTTAGTCTTCCTTGATCTATCTTAACATTCTATGAAAATAGTCCTACATCCTCTTTGATCCTTTCGGGGTGATACGGAATAGTAAATCAAATCCTGAGTGTAGGATGATTGTACAATAGCAAGAGAGGATGGGTTTGCGAGTTCTCCGTCGGGTGGCGGTAATTGCAGGAAGTTGACATGTCGAACCCGTAGAGAAAATTCACACTTCTAAAATGGCACCACCATGGCCTACCATATCACTGGAGCCGATAATCCAACCTTTATTGTATTGCACCTGATAGTCCAGCCCCGAGATGCTGTCGCCGTTCAACACGCCTTAGCATGGTCATTAGCTTTCATGATTGGAATAAAACTACCAGCTACCTCTGCTAAACAGAAGTCCTGGATCTCATGTGAACATCCCGCGACGGCACTGGAAACCTGGAGAAACACCCAGGAGTCTATGACGCTGTAAACATGATTCCGGCCTTCGTCTCGCCCATCCTCAAAATATCGAGCATTCCCCCTGTTACTAAATCGCAGCAGACCGCATGCGGGCTGCTCGTGCATTGGCAATTGCAGTTTGCTACAATTTGCTGCAATTTGCCGTCAGTTACTGCTAGTTGCTGTATTTTGCTGTATTTTGCTGTAGTTTGCTTTATGCCTTTCCTAACGCTACTAGCTAATCTCTAGCTAAACACCAGCTCATTTGCTAGCCCTGAGGGCCAGGGAGCGAAAAGTAGAAATATTGTTAAATTTAGTGAAGAAAAATGTGTCCTTACTACAGAACTAGGTTTTATACTGCTACACCTAGCTAGCTCAGGGGTAGCGTTATTAACAAGCTAGATAGAGCTTGCAACACAACTAATGTGTACTATTGTTTGCTGCACGTTTCTGTAATCTACTGCAGTTTATCGCAGTTTGCTACAATTTACTGCACTTTGCCGCAAGTTGCTGTAGTTTGCTTCATGTCTTTCCTAACGCTGCTAGCTAATCTCTGGCTAATACTTCTAGGCACCAGCGCATTATAGTTAAGCGCCAGTTGAAGAAGCGGAACTAGCGGTTGTGCTGGTAGTTATGCTAGCAAACAGTTAAGGTATCTGTAACAGCAGCAAGGAGATCCTTATCCTAGAGGTTATCATCTATAGGAGTAAGTAGGTGAATAGCTGTAAGCGGTGCGGGAGGCTGCGGTGGGTCATGGTAGAGTCTTTGCGGCGATAGAGAGGGGGAGGCAGACAAACAGCAAGGACAGCGACAGACCGTACATGCAATCTCTAAGAACTGCAGCAGGACTTCGTGGCAAGAAATAGCCAGCAACAAATAACTAGCAATGAAAAAAGTATATACCTACTGTAGAATAAAAACCGTACTTTAAAGTACTACAAACTAAACCTTTAAAAAGAAAACACTACTAATAACACCTTTAAGCAAGCAGTAGGTGTTATGATATCTTACCTTGACTGTCCTGTTGCTAGGTGTCTTCAGACGGTAACGGGGTCTTTAGGGAAGGGAGAGGTGTAGGATATAGGGACGAGATAGGAGAGTCGCGTGATACTTCTCTGACTTATGACAGTGCAAGGAGGGTGTACAGTCCTCCGTACGATCCAGCAGGAAGTTGGGCGAGGGAGGAGGTCGATAAAGAAAGAGTAAGGTAGAGAGGGTAAGATGACTAATTAGCTTTAGTCTCTCCGCAAATAGAAAAGAGTCTTCTGCACGCTTTGTGTTAGAAAGGATATTAGATATATTGCTATACCTAAGGCTGTGCCTTAAAGATAAGAATAACCACAACCTTCTAAACAGTGGAGGGAGGTTAAGACTATATAGTTGTGGTGGTCGCAGGTTCTTAGGAGTGATCGCAGTCTAAGCCAGCGACCACCCGCTAAGCCTTGCGACCACACTGTACCCGTGACCACGCTGGGCGCAGGTTTCTAAGGGTGGGTGGTTGTAGAACAACTCTGCGACCACCCGCCAAGCCTTGCGATCGCACTATACCTGCCCTGGAGCACCACGTGACCTCCGTGGGTCGTGCCCTACCGGCATCGGCCCGTCCTTCCTCCGTGGGGTTGGAGGCTCGGCATGTTCCTCTGGCCCAACCAGTGGTCGTAACTGTAACGGCACGAGCAAGACCACGGGTCCGAATGCGGTATGAATCCACTCAGAGGTATACGGGAGTGCGTGGGGACTCAGAAATCTGGGAATGCCATTGACACCTATAGGCCTTGTGCGAAGGATATCAGAAAACTACCGAGCTAGCTAAGGGGAGAGGTGCGACTAAATACTTGGGGGAATAGGGGTACAGCAGGGGGCAGGGCAGGGCCGGAGCAGATACGAGGAACCTTCGGATATAAGGTTCGCCAGGTAACTTTGAATGGAACGATTCAAGCGAATCGTTACAGTAACAGTAGGATATAAAGAATAGATAAAACAAAGTAATTTAAAGGCATTTATATAACTATAATGTTTACAAAAGGAAACTAGTGTTTTATTTATCAGTAAAGCTAGAAGAACTATTTGTAGAAGAATTAAACACTTAAATTATAAAGTTATATACTAGCTATGGAAATTACTAAACTATGTGGTACTCTAATGTAACGAACTGTAGTCACGTGAAAGGCACATCAACCCCGAGAATGCTAGCGTAAACAGCACGATTGATTTCACCTTCGCCAGCATAGCTAAGGATTATTTCTTGAAGTTCAGTTGGCAGTTTGTGCATGCGAGTAAAAAGCGGATATGCATCACTGTATATAGTGTTGAGGATCCAGAAAACAGTAGTTTGATATAGCGCACCGAATCTGTCACAAAAGCTACGTAATGGTGTGCATTCAATAGTGTTATGAGTTTTCTTGAAGATTTGGATATGGCGGATTGATGAAACGACATAGATAGTGTCCAGAACTGACTGCTGAGTGGGTATGTTTGCCCAACTACCTCCATAAAATGCTCTTGAACAAGCCTGTATGCTTGTTCAATATGCTCCGTGAAAAGTACTTGGGTGTTTCCGAGGCCGACTGTGGGCACAACTGGCGGTATGGGCCATATCCTCCAGCGTAGGAGGTTCGCCGGCTCACGAGGTTGAACCAGAGAACCGTCAAGCTTGATATTTAGCATTCCCATATATTTGACGCACTCATTCGGACCAATAACTTGCGTTTTAAAGTTAAGAGTGAAGCCGCTCTCGCTCTCGCTAGAAGCGAAGCCAGGAGCACGCCACTTGGAATCATAATCCGATACTAGTCAGTAAACCAGGTCAAACAATTGACCAGGAATAGCAGTTAGGGGGATCGAGGTATGTGATACTGTGGTATGAGAAGGTTTCCAGACTGGTAAGTCTACTGGTCTATATCGACGAGATGTACGGAAAAGCGTGGGCTGAGCCTGAGGGATGCAGAATAGGTGAATAGCATGAAACTCCAGTTGGTCGAGGAAGATGACGTGCTGATCGAAGTCCACAGTCCAGACAGAAGGTCTCTCCGCTCGAAAAGTCGATATAGAGCTAGGAATGGTAGGCCTAGTTTCTAAAGTATCCTGTTTAAATTCTTGGCATATTGAGCTAAGTAGCTCAGTACGAGCGGTGACTGCAGTTTGTCGTAAGAATATACTTTGGTCTTTCTTACGACGAATAGATGAGTACTCACTTTTAGTTAGCAGAGAAAGGCATGACGAAAGCATGAGCTTATCATAGCGAACATCACTATACCTGCCGATAATTTCTTGATAACCGTCATGAAGGACAACGCAAATGGTGTTAAATTGGGACAGCTCATAACCAGGTTCGAGGAATAATCTAGCGCTCGGCAGCGCGTCTACGACTAGCTCTATAACGAATGGTGCTTGAAATGAACGTGGCAATATGCACGGTGAGGCGCGAGCTTGCCGGGTGATGTTGGCGTTCACTTTGGTTACCCCCTGCAACGAGGCTGGAACTTCTAATTTTCCGAACAATATCAACAAAGTCTCAGCACACCCACCCCAGGCGCCAAAACTTGCACCAACACACGAAGTTGCACTTAATAGAGTCCCAACAATTACTACCAGTGTCACACTGCTAAGTGATACTTCATTGGCTCGTTTCACGATCTGATTGTCGAGTAACACACTTGTCTTGCTCGTCGCATAAGCGACAAACATCGTAATGACTACTATCCACCACTCGCCTCCGCCTGGCGTGACTCCATTTTCTATTTTCGAAGACTCTGAAGACCAGGGAACGTCATCGCCATCCGAGGTGTACGACGGCGATACGTCATTCAATTCAGAAACATTCCCTGGAGCCGACGAACCCATTGAGAGTATTGAGCACCAAGAACTCGTGTCATACCGCAGCTCGTACACTTCGCGCCCTTCGATTCTCTCAGCGGGGACATCGCGCCGCGCCAGTCTCATCTCGTCGCTGCCATCGGAACTCTCGATATCCTCCAAACCGATTCCACCCACTGGCCATGGCGTCAACTCACGGAACACGCCTCGGAAAGAACGACCGCTGTTCCGTAACTCGTCGTCGGTCCGTGCTATGCAGATGTCATCTCCGCCTCCCCTCGCGCACTTCGAAAGTCCGCGGGACCGACTGAAAGGAGTATACAAGCTTGCAACACCAAGCAAGAGTGGTAGATCTGAGACTCCCACCTCAGTATCGGGATCCCGAAGATCTGGTTCACAACGAGCAAGCATTCATAGGGACGCACAGAGTCCTAAGCCATCGCAAACACCCCAGCAGCACTATCCTCTCGTTTTGTTGCATATCACGATCCTTCCAATGCAGATACCCTACCCTTACAAGCTGATGATTAAGGTCATGCCCGACTGGCTGGTGGAAAACTACAAGCTTCTTGAGGAGAAGCTGAAAGACATTGTATTGATGCGGCGTGGGCTCCTGATACCCCATCCAAGAGAGGAGTACGATTTATTGGAAGAAAGAATACTGGAGAGTTTAGATTTAAAGACACCCCGGCTGCTGAAATGCGGTCACTTTATTGGACCTGGGGAGGGTGCAGAAGAGAAAGGAGACGAGGAGGAAGATAGAGGAAGTGTAATGGAGGGTAGGAGTGGGAGAGAGACCAGTATGAGTGGAGGCACTGTCACTGGCGATGATGAACCGGGATGGAAATACCCCACACCTGAATCAGACAATGCCAGCGTATGCATCGATTGTCACCGTCAGGTGAAGCGACCAGGAAATGGGATTGGCACAGGCACGAAAAGATGGGATCTCAAAATTTATGCAGCAAATGGGCTCATGCGGGCCGGAGCTTGGTCTGCAGCATGGAGCGAAATGGAGCGATGTGATGTCGAGATTTCACCTTGGATCCCTGAAGATATGAGGAAACTTTTAGAAAAGCAGGCTGAAGAGAGACAACGAGCAGAAAATGAGAAGCGGATGTACGAAGCTGAAGTCATGAGGCGTGTGGAGGAAGAAGCGGCTCGCATGAAGAAACTCGAGGCTGATGCAGAGGAGAAGAGACGAGTCGAAGAAGCCGAGCGACAGAAAAAGATTGAGGAGGAAGAGCTTTCACGACAAGGGACAATTGATAAAGAAGCAGCAGAGAAAAGGGAGCTCAACGAGACATTGAAGGAGAAGATTGAGGAAGTGAAGGAGTCGATTCGACTCGAATTCGAGGCTCAAATTCTTGCTGAGGCTAACGCAGTCTCTGAGAGGGTTCGTCTGCTGGAGGAGAAGCTTAAGAATGAGAGATCGAAACCCATAAATTTTGAACATCCCCTAGTCCACGAGCAACCTATCGTCCCTGAGAGAACTCATGGAACTGACCGCCACACCCAATTTAACTACCAATATCGAAGTCAGTCCCGAGGAAGACCTCGAGCTCCTTCACGTCGGCCTTCCTCCATGGACGACGTTCCTATTAGTACTCTTCTGAGAAATTACCTGGTGCTTCTCGCCCGGGACCGGCGGAACATAGTGATCGTCATCCTCAGTGCCTTCGTAGTGTTCCTTGCGATGCACGTGGGTCCAAGCCTAGCCGTACAAACCCTACCACCAATTATTCTTAGCACATTTCACGAGGACTATTCTCCAGATCCTATTTCTTCTATTGTTGCTACAACCACAGCTACCTTAACGGCAACTTCTATCATCTCGACCACGATCACACTCCGTGTTGAGGAGACACCTTCAGCAGCTGTTCTTCCCTCTGTGCAACTGGTGTCTTCAGAGGTAATATCCTTAGAAACGACACCGGTGGTTGAAAGCACACACATAACCGGGGAAATCGTAGAAGCCAGCCTATCGAGGTCGGAGCCAGCATCCAACAAACCATCCGCAACCACATCTGCCTCTCCAAACAGCGATATACCATCACGATCGCTGTCTGCTGCTTCCTTATCCTCAGCATTGTCGTCGCCACTCCAGTCCCTGTCAACGTCGACCATGTCTCCACATTCTCAATCTTTTATGGCTTCCCAATCCTCCTCAGCCTCATCTTCACCATCATGGACAGGGCCCTTGTCCATCCATGACGAACCCAAGTGTGAGCCTACGTCAGTCCCAAAAAAGCCACAGCCACCAGAGACGCCATCAGAACAGCCAATAGTATCAGAATCGGTGGTCCAGAGTAGCTCATGAAAGAACAATCCGTGGAACGCCCAATTTTCCCGACCCCGGACCTCTGGATAATCCTTCTCAGAAAATTCGAAACTACATTACCCATGACAAGGAGTTTATTGGGAACAAAAGCCGTCTACCTTACACCGTAAATTGTGTGTGTATCTGTGTGTGTGCTTTACCAGATATGAACAGTTGGTTTGGAAATTTCTTGTCTCGCCTAACCATCCTATTTAATGATGTCAACGCCCCCATCCCAATAACGACGGATTCACGACTATCGCATCACATAGATTGGCATGCCACGTTTTGCACAGCCTCGATACCTACATAGCTTCCTAGTCCACTGCATGCAGTACAGTATTGGATATTACAGTAAATAAATTGATTGTAATTAAGCGGCGGTTAGCGCTAGTTTCAGGAAGTGCCTTCACCTGCAGGCACACATGCTGACTGTTGGATGCGGGTGTGTTGTGTGTCCGTAAGCTTCGCCTGTGTTCTATTGACTGAAATCGACTAGCCTGAGAAAGGGCATTGGGCGAGAAAGGATGGCAGTTGATTGGTGATACTGCTGAGCTGACTGAGAGCGAAGGATTGATCATTCAACCTGTGCAGCTGGCTCGGTTAGTGGGAATATTAACGCGCGGTTTACACACCACACACACTACACCCCCATGGTACCACGGTCCATGCCACGCTACAACACAACGTAAAGATCCTCCAGGGGTGAACATAACGAAAATTCGCCTTACGATATGCTGTGCACACAGCCCTCCACCCACGCGTTCCCAATCCGGAATCCCAATTCCTCGGGCAGACAGACTAGGCACAACAGGCACGGTCCACAAGCGCCTTCCCGCGTAGGATTGTCATCCTATCCCTGGCAGCCCATCTGAATCCCTCAGATCCATTAGAGCAGAACAAAACAGAAACAGTGTAGGATCTGATCTCGGCAAACTAACCGACTAGGCATCAAGGACATGGTTCCGAGGGGAGGGGTCCATTCTCCCATTCGCCTCCATCTATCAATCTTAACTCAGCGTTAAGCTCGATCCTGCCCAGAAGCGTCCTTCAACGACGTGATAGGCCAAGACTAGGGTTATCGGGATTCGAGGGAATCTAGCCAGTCGTGGTGTCCGGATTCCTGGAAACGGAAACGTACCACGGTAGAGATCGATACGCGGGGTGTTTCGAGCACACAGCATACCATGCTTGGAGTCGGGGGACTAGGAGGCAATTCACTTCTGGCTGTTGTGCGATGTCTGTATTAGCCTTGTTATAGTTCTAGGTCGAGCTAGTGTGTAATGGGAGCAGGATGGAGGCAATGAGGTCATAGAGGAAGAGGCGGTGAGGGACGTAATGCAATGGAGTTAGGCAGGATTGAAGAGCTGGGACAAATTGTAGGCCTGAGGAGGTGGCAAGGTGGACTTTGGAAATGGCCTGCTAGATTTAGTCATCTCGCCTATGTCTTCGGGCTGTGAAAGGGTTAGGACGATTCAATTTGGGGTGAAGATTGATTGCGTTCAACCTAGTGCCTGGGGCAATGTGAGAGCCTACCCGCCGAGCCAGACCGCCACCATCGTTTTAGAGTTGCCTCATCCAATTCCAGAAGCCGTTTGCCCTCAACGCAATAGCTAGGAATGCCACAACATTGAGACGCAAACCATCTTAATCGATATCATCCCCAGTTGAACCCTGCTTCTTCCTCTCCTCCATTCTCTTCTTCGTCTTCCCCTTCGCCTCCTCCACCCACTTCTCGTACGCATCCCCACCCTGCGCCAACTTATCCTTAACCACCCCCTTCAATAGCTCTCCAACAAACCCAACAAAATTATGTCTCCGCAGTGAATTTTCCCACTGCCATTCTGTGCGCTTCTGTTCTTCGGCCTCCAATGCTTCCACATCTCCCATTTCCCGTGCACGAATGCGAAGATCTTGGACACATGCTAATAAATTGAATCGGATTTCCGTAGCGGGGTATCGCTCGATCCGTCGTTGGAGGACGGGAATGATTTTGTCGGGGAATTCGGAGACGGTGCAGGCACCATGGGAGATGGGTGCCGGCTGAAGGCCATCGAGTTCGTAGAGTTTGTTCTTTATGGAGGTGTAGCTGTGACTACGTTAGGGAATATATTGGCATAGGGAACCGGGGAATATGTACGCGATGAAATGATAGACATCGTCTTCCTCAGTTGCAGCTCGTTGTGTCTCGTCGATGAAGGGAGACGACTTGGCGAAGGAATTGTGGACTTCCCGGATAAGATCTGAATTTGATAGGGTTTCGCCTCGGAACTGGAAGTAGACTGATATCAGCTCTGTTCATCACAAAGTAATACGTCTGCAGAAGCAGGTGTGAAATGATATTCACCTCGGCAGGAAACTCTTTAGTGAATTCCTTGAACTCTCTCAGGTCTTTACCAATATCTACTTCCCCATCTTTATTTAAGAGTACCGACAATAGAGCCTGCGTTCCACAAGCGTTCTGTATAGTTTGTGCAGCGAAAAACAGCTCCTCTGCGGCGCTGAAGTCAAAGGCCCCATCCTGTGGCGTATCAGACCGTGTCTCCCCCGTCGGGTACTTGAAGAGGAATATAACGCCATATATCTGCCCCGCCTGCCTCAGCTCGTCGGGCTCAAGCGTCATTAGCTCTTCGAACTGGACATCTTTGACGCCAAGCTTCTCGATTAAGTAGGTGAAGACTCCCTGCGTCCATGCGATTAGCACCTGGGAGGAAGATCCAAGCCTAGAAGGAACTTACTGCATCACTCTCAATCGTGTTCCACCCTCCAGACATGGCTGTATGCGGCGGATTCGGGATATCGTGGAGTGTTTGTGAGGTCATGGAAAACTTAGCTACCTGAAGGGCCGGAGAACGTTGGTCCGAGCCACTTGGTCTGTGCGATCGGAACTTTTCCGATCGGAATATTCCATCTGTCTCCTTTCACAAATTCTGGGAATACGAGCATGATGCAAGATCTCGTTCCGCCGCGTGGTTGTGTGGAGAGATCTTGCATAAGGCTCAATCACATCTATAGAAGTGTTTCATGCTCAAGCCGTATATATGTGACCCAGGCTTGAGCGGCGAAAAGATTGGGGTCAAGGGCTGAAGACAGATAGGATGCACAAGTTGAGATAAACACGAGGTGATATGGTTGCATTCAAGAGTTGCTAGAATTGTTGGTAGGCTGGAACCTGCTTTGAATATGGCAGAAAATAATTTCGGATTTAGTATTAAAGTATCACATGAATGCCTCGGTCTTTTCGCAATGTTTTGCTTCGTTATCGTCGTCCCTGCATCTAATCAATCAAAATGTTTCACAGAGCCGCATTTGTAGAGTGAAAGCTATAGCTATCAGCTAAGAAATCTAAAGTCTAACCGGAGGTTTGTTTCTGCAACCCATGATTGTAACACTCTCCTACCCGCTACTCTATCAACACCACCGTTTTCGATTCTCTCAACCTCGGCAGCATTCACTTACACTTAGGTACCTACTTCTCGTCCCAACAACCCCTGCCCGACCAGGTCCCAAATCGTCCGTCTGGCGCAGAGTCCTTCCAGGGGATATCTTCCGAGACTCAGAGCTTCATGAAACCCCTGATCAAAACTGGCCATACGTGAGACCTCCCGAGTGAGGTAAGGATCGTCCTCATCATCGAAAGTAGAAGCCTGAAAGTCAGGGGAAAAAGCTGTATCAACGGATTGATCCAAGGGACTGGGGTGGCGGCAACGGCTCCCGAATATGAAAATCTGAATGAATCAGATCGTAGAAAGAACAAGCAGCCCCTTTAGGCAGTAATGTCAATCCATCGTCGCGATGACTGAGCAATAGTGTTGACCTCGCCTCGCGTTTGCTTTTGCACTTGCAACCAACCCAATAACCCAAACCAGCAAATCATTCCGAATGAACTCGGTCCTGACACACCTGATCCGCCCTCAAGGAACCTTTCCGCCTGACCCACTAAAGCTTTGACAAGGATAAGCGAGCTTCAGACTCTCGGACCATTCGGGAACCACAGGAGCTTAGCGAAATAGGCATCGGGCCGAAGACGAGCGAACAAATGCAAAGAAGACACCAAACAGTGAATCATCGCTCGCTCGCTCAGTTGCATGGCATGATGGTCGCGCTAGGTGCGCTAAGGGGAAAGAAAGACAAGGCATCGTGGGCCATGCCCACAACCTGGATTTCGCAGCTGTTGCGTGGCTTCCAGGAATGTCCCCAAACAAGGTGAGAATATCAGAGTCCAGATGGCGTGGTAAGCACTCCAAAATCGAACGGAGGTAAAAGCGAAAAATATGTTTCATATCGGAGTCTCCGATGCTGACCCAGGATCAACGCTGACATGTGCGAGAGAACAGACCCCAGGGTCTCAGGAATGTCAAACCTCCCAGTACCAAGGTTGCATGCCCTTAGTTCTGGATCAACCTGCGACAGAAGATACTACAGAGGAAAAGCTCTCCGTAAAGCCTGGAGGAACTAGGAGCAGGACGAGCAAAAACAAGTTCTCCCGTTTCTTGCCTTTTTTATCTCCTCTCTTACCCCAAAGACTTTAATTTCCACATAGGTTGCACAGCCATCTTTGATGATGCCTGCAGGCGAATTAACCCCACCCGCAACAGCTCACCGGTTTCCAGTCTTCACACGCAGATTGTGGCAGTGCAACCTACTTCAACTCCGACGTGTGAAATCAATCAGTCCCTGGAATGGCATGCAAGAGCGGGGGTGGCTCAGATCCTTCCGCATGCTAAGCTCGTTAGGAAAGGAATGCGACCACCGCACGTGATTCTAAATCACTTCTAATTTAGACTTAGCGTAACGACGACCAGTGGGCCTGGCGGACATCTCAGGTTAGCCGCACAACATCTGTGCGTGATTGGAGTGGAGTTGAGGAAGCTTATTTGGGAAACTTTAGCGTGGAAAATTGAGTTGAGCGACGAGATAACAATCTCGCTGGACGGGAAGTTTTAACGTTACCGACCGCCTGTCGCTCCTGGCTGGGTTCAGGGTCCTTGGAGGTCTTGAAGGTTGTGGAGGTGTCAGGAATGACGGTTTCGCTTTGCTACCGTACCCTGCCATGCTCTGCCAGTCATGTGCAGAACGAACAACGACAGCAGCAGGCAGGCATGCAGAGCGGTTGGAAAGGTACAGCAGATGTGTGACTGATAGAATTGAAAGGCCGGGGTGCGGAGCGAAGTCGGATAAAGCATTCTCTCGAAATGATAGGTTGGTATTTTCAGCACCTACGCGTGCGGCTATTGGAAGGCAAAATCCCGTCCGTTCGGCAGGGCAGGCAGACGAGACAACAAACGACTGACAGGGACCCGCACTCGAGAACTTAAAAGCCAGGGTGACATGCGAACCCGACAGGGGCCTGACCACGCCATTCCAGAAACAGATAACCTTAATTCGAAGAGCCAAATCCAAGTGTGTGTCCGTCCGCAGCACGGAGAGGCAGCTGGGGGAGGAAACTGTTCCAAACACTTGCACCTCTCAGTCCTGTTCCAAACGCCACGTTCCAGTTCCCAAAAACTGTGCCTCCGCACCAGACCTCCACCCGCTAGGACCCCAATCCATCCAAATTGACGACCCTATTTTTCAGCTCCGCTTCTAAAATTGAACCACTTGAGGTTGGAAAACGTGGAACATATCCAAAGGGGAACTGTATCTTTGGCAGGACGATGCGTGCATGTGCCCGCTTTTCGCTCTCTGTCTGTCTGTATTGAAAAGTATGCAAACTACCATACGCTGCAACGCTACCAAAAGCAGCCACCAGCGCCCAAACTATGCAATCATGAACGATGAATAAATTCCTTCATCCCTCGCCAGAAAATCCCTCCAATAACACTATACTGTGGCTGAAAAGGAAGGGCTCGCTGTGGTGCAATCGGTGCCGCCCAGTCATCCACTCCAACTCCGAAATAACCTTGCATAAAAATAAAACATGAGACCGTGTGGACAAGCCGCATCCAGTTTTCTTGGTATGTTTGAGAGGCTGCTGGGTTGCGTTTTGGTTGTGGATGCCTTGCTCCGGCTAATGCTCCAGCCGCATGGTGCAACCTGTCAAAAGTGGCTGCAGCAAGCCAACGACTGGAAAAAGCAAGGCCAAAAATATTCCTGTCCACAAACGTGTGGGAGAGCAGAGAGAAAAAGTGTGCTAACGGAAATGTGGACGAAGGGCGTCGCTCGGGGTCGAATCGGAATGCAAGAAGCGAATTGATATGGGTTATGGTCGTGATCTCGTGACGGTGGCGACGGAGCAAGTTAAGGGTGATCGCGTGTTCGAACGTTGCGTTTTGGGGATCGAGAGAGAGTGATATGATATCTGTTCACTTTCTGCACCAAGACCTTGTCCAAAGCAATGTAACATTTCGGAAATGGCGACTTTTATTGAAGCGTGTGAGGAACTCGGTTCTTTCTTTTTGTTCAGATACTGGTTGGAATCTGGCCGGCCTTGCCCTTGTCGACTACAGCGTTAGGTGATGGCTGAGGTGTCAATGTGTTGTTCCTGGATCGTTCAGCCTCATTTTCTCGTTACGTCCAGACTGTAGGAGTGGCCACGAACCCGCTGGGGTATCCCATAGGAGGCATACCAAAACTGAATACATTCTCTTCCGGCAATGTTACCGAATAAGGTGGTGGTACTGTTGCGGGTGACACCAGCGGGGATGCATAGCTACTCCCAACATACGTCTCGACCGTCGTGCGGGGTACCTCGAGGTAAGGTGATGTTTGTCCAGACACCAGACCGGTAGGCATAAAGTTCAGCGGCGACGGAGCAAAGGCCGGACTCAGGCTCTGGCTATAGCTGTACTGCGCTATTTGATTCTCAAGATCCAGGTTGACAGTCTCCAGACCATAAGGAGGTTGTTGAACAGGGGAGGCTTCTCCGGCTTGTTGTCGGGCCCACTCCCTTCGTGACTTGTATGAAGATGCAATGTCACTAGGGAACTGGATCAGATACGATACTGCTTGCGTCCGCTGGTCATATCTCTGGTCCTGGTAGCCCTGAACGATCGCAACAATCTCTTCCAACGGTTGGAGTGCAAGATTGGCGCAAAAGACGGACCCAATATCTCGGAACATAGGCTCTAGAGCCAGTGCGGTAGCGTAGAAGTGACCAAGAACAACCAAAACGGTCACATCACCTCGCTTCGCCGCGAGGAGAGAAATTGGTACCCAAAATAGCCATTTTCGGAGCGCGTAGAGCTGGCTGAACTGTTCTTCGGCGGTTTGTGGTGGGCCGGATGCTCTTAGGCGTTCTATGTAGCCTCGAAGCTGATCAACCCACTTGCCTTCCTGGTCATATCGACTGAGGTACGGCTGAAGTCGCTGTAAAGAGGCATGGATATCTGAGATGATGCCAAGATGCTCCCTTCGCGCATCTGGTGAGACGGGGGATCCAATCGGATTCATGAAGCTTTTGTTTGGCATCGGACTGTGCTCAGCGATGTACTCGGCGAACAAAGACTCATGTCGCCATGGCTGCATCGCTTGGATTACCTTCGAGGATATTAGTCAAGTATATTTCTGGGACCGCGTGATCAGACTTACAGTCTTTGTCCCTGTCACAAGAGACGCCCATCCCCGCCTGTCGGGCTCTCGTCAGTGCCCCGGTTCTCGGTCAATCGTGAAAACATGTTCTTACCAATCTGTAGCTTGCCATGCAAGCAGTAGAGAAGATGCAAGCACGGCATCTGAATTAGCTTTTGTGAAGTTGGCAATCCCTTCATGCAATCCCTTGAGTGCAACGCCGCCGTGGTGGAATGCGAGATTTCGCGTTTCGCTTGACTGTGATATCCACGCAAGGTGAGATGCAGAGAACGCGAGAATAGAGTGCATCACAAATGAATGTGTCGCGGCGATGCTTAGAAACCTGGAATTGTCAGATAAGCTCATCACAAAACAGCCGAATACGAATCGAAGGCCGACACCACGAAAGCTTACTTTGGCATCAGGTCTGTCCAGATGGTGAGTCTTGACGTCCTGTTCCTAAACATCTCGTTTGAGATTGAGGACAAGTGGTGGATCAAACGGAGGTCGGTCTTGGAGAAGGCTCGCCATTGCGGTTGCGGAAGCACTCTTAATTCGGGAAATGGGAACTCATTCGTCTGTCTCCAGAGCTCGATCGTTGCATCAATCTCAGGCGTCCAGAGAAGATTGGGTTGCTGCGGAGACTTGGGCGATTCTGGCACCATTGCAGTTGGACTGTCCATGTAGTCACACCGGACCTGATGTTTTGTGCAATTTCGACTGATCACGGGTCAGTGACTGGAATTCCCCGTTCACTTAATTCATTGTTTTGAACTCACCATTGCGGAAATGTCTCATCGCAACGAATGTGCCTCTTTTTGCAAGTCTTGCATCCCTTTCGGGACTTAGTATGGCTGCGCCTCGATGGGCCACCACCGGGTCCAGCCATTCGATAAGTTGGTAATTTAATCCCTTAAAGAACTGCGGGAGTAGAACGAGATAGTGTTGTTGAGCAGTAGTTGGAGCCGTCCCAGATGAATAGGGAAGTTTGAGGTTGGCGAGGGGTTGAGTAACTGCCGCCTGCAGATCTCTTGGGACGTTGACAAAGGGCAGATGGTTGGGATGTGAGAAACGATGACTAAAAGGGCGGAGTCGTTTCGAGCTGGAGTTGGATGTTTGATATTATATAGCGCAGCTGCACTTGAGGGAGATTACACTGTAGGGCTGAATGGATATTGGAATGCAGAAACTGTCAACCCCTTCCGGGAAACAGTCAGTGTGCGGAACGAGTGACAGGCGGGATTGTGGAAAAGAGTGTATGGAACGTCCCCCTGCAGGAATCTATGCAGGATTCGGACGAGGCTGTGAGTATAAAGGTTGGAGAGGGAGGGATATGGGCGGCATGGAAGCAAAGTGACTTGTGCTTCTGTGCAGTCGCAGACGTCAGGGAAGGGCCTGTGAAAGGCGTGTCATGGGGGTAGGTGCCCACAAATAGCAGCCCTGAAAAGGTGGAGGGAGGTGGACTGTGTGTGTGTGGCAGCCGGTAGACACGGCGAGATGGGAGGGAG
Organism: Lindgomyces ingoldianus; assembly: GCF_010093535.1. Lineage (NCBI taxonomy): Eukaryota > Fungi > Ascomycota > Dothideomycetes > Pleosporales > Lindgomycetaceae > Lindgomyces > Lindgomyces ingoldianus. The sequence continues at coordinate 1,022,991 of NW_022985180.1, read as the reverse complement.
CTAGCAGGGAGGAGCAGGCGTTGCGGGAGCTACAGCGATAGAGTGATTGATTCACATAGCAGGGCCATTTGGCTCTGGGCTCGTATGACATAGCCCCCGGTGTAACTCCCGTGGGGATCAAGCTCTTTCCAGGGCCATGGACCCTCCATTTCGAGCCTCGAGCACCTGCCCAGGCTCCAGCACAATGTCTCCCACCTGTCCCTTGCGAGTAAGGTGTCTCATCGGTTTTATTGACCGCGGGCAGAAGAGCGCCGGACGAAGCCAGGAAGGCCGGAAGCGCGAGTCCAGGGGTATCAGAGCTCACCTTTGTTCTTGTCGCCCTTCGGGGTCCAAGGAGAGTGGCCTTTCAATTTTGATGCAGACGCTGAGGGTCGGCATGGCAGAGAGCGGGAGGCCCCTCGACTGAGACCCCTGTCGGATGGACGTTTGGGCGTGCGGCATGCATGAGCCAGAGCCCATGAGCCGCCACAGCTTGCTGCATTCCGAGAGGGAGCGAAGGAGAGAAAGCCCCTAATTCGAGGGCCTGCATGCGAGCAGAAGTGGGTGGAGGCGTAAAACGGCTTGTTTAGTGACCCGACGCCGGCCGAGCGAACCACCAACACCACGGGCCGTGCGGACCACGATCGACCAGTCGCAGCAGCGGCGCCAGAGGAGGCAGAATTGTGTGATCATAAGATAGCGACTCCTCCCAGCACGCCCGAGTGACGCGATGCCACGCTCCGGTCAGCCTCAGGTCTCACATCTCAATACACAGTCACAGAGTTGTCGTGCCCAGGCTGCCTCATTGGGAGAGCCGCCCGCTGGAAGCACAAGAGTTGCAGCGCAAGCAATTCACCTTGATGAAGTCGCGTCCGGGGCCAGCAAATCATGGCTGCTCGCCGGACGGGTGCCGCGGACGATGCTGATGCGAGGCACAAGAGATCGCTAAAGGCTGGCGGGACCAGGGTTCAATATCTCTCACTGTGCCAAAAATAGGTCGCCCACTGCGCCCTCCGCTGCACTTGTCGCCAGTTAAAAGTCACCAGACAAGACAAAAGAGGCCCGTCCGCCTTTCTCGCCGTCCCTTTTGATTGCGCTCATCGCGACGAGTGCCCGAAGTGGTTTTATGTGACGATGTCGACGGCAGCGGTGGGTGACAATGGATAGCTGAAATAGCTGAAATAGCTGAAGAACCGCGTACCTTTGGCGGCTCGCGAAAACTGATAGACTTGCCAACGGACACCGCCAGCAGTGACGCTGAGCCTGGATAAATGGGCTGCTGAATGAACCAATAATCCCCCATCCGCCGCTACCTGCACCTATTGCAAATATCGTTGCAGGTAAAATTGGCCCTCTGGGCTGTTGCAGCAGAAGCGGTAATTTAGCGAAGCCGCCAGGGTGGACTGACCACAGTGTGCGTCCTGCTGCGTGCCTGCTGTGGTGCAGGACTCAAGGAGCCGCTGTTAGCTGTAGGAACCAGATGGTGATGGCAATTGTGCGACGATTGATGGATGCTTCTCGGTCCGCCGGCCGCTGTAAGGCTGACAATGACGACGTTTTGCTGCCAGGACGCGATGGGAACAGCAAAAGACACGAGGTACGAAGGTCGACGCCAAAGTGAGGCCAATGAGCAGCAGAACGGTGGCCGAGGCATCTTTTTCCAGGTGGCATCACGGCTGCGAGAAAGCAGGTGCAAGCGACAGAAATTTTGTATGTTATTAGCTGGTGGTTCGTCGGGCGCAATGAAGGGAGCCACGCAGGGACAGGCTTCGCGAATCACACCAGCGTGGAGGTGAGGTTAGGCCAAGATGCAAGCCTACTCTATAAATAGAGATAAACTCTTTTAAGCTTGAGACCAGTGCGAACGTAACACAAGGTGCCCTTGCTCGGTCTGGGGAGACCGGCCAGGGTCAGCACAAGCACCTCTCCCATTCTGCTCCGGATCTTGCTTCTGCTTACGGCGCCGCAAGATACAAGACCGCTGCCAAGCCGGCATCGCAGTGAATTGAACGTTGCCCACAATCACAACGCCCGTCTTCCTGCAAGCCACACGTTGTTCTGCAATAAAATCTCCAAACGAATAGCCCTAGCCCCACTTCGAAGCCAAAAAACTTACTTAAAATAAGAACCTAATCACAAGAATGCGGTTCCGACAGCATGGACAAATGGAACAGTGCCGCCAGGAAAGCAACAACAGGCGACCATTCCTCGACAGGCACCGAACAAACTTAGATGGCCGACCATCACCCAATCCTATATGACACATTGAGACCTGTCCCCGCGACCATTCCTCATGCCACATGCTCACGGGCCACGCGCTTGCCAAACCCCTCCGATCTTCTCCATTTCTTTGCCCAGCTGGCCAAGGGTCGAAAGACAGTAGAAGCGTCTTGGCCAGGGCTCGCTCCATGAAACGAGGCGGCTCTGTGGTTGAAATTAGCAACAGTTAGTGATATGGCTACGACCGTCCTGGTAACTCTTTCCTTCTTCACGGTATCATCTCCACCATGATCAACAGTGCTGCACGCTTGAAGCACCACGGTCATGGGTGAATTGTCGGACTCTGCTTCCTCACGAGCCGCTGCACACCTCCATTTCTCAATACCCGCCATGCTATGGGGCCATCACGCAACGACCCCCGCAGATGCCTATTCGACATCGATCCTGGACGAGCTGAGTGGACGTTCCCAGGTTGGTGGGCAGATTGCCGTTGTATTTATAGGATGCCCTTGTCCTCCTCGTGGTCTGGAACATGGTTAAACAGTGCCAACGCCTGCAAACCGGCCGTCACCCCGGGACGCTGGCACTGCGCTTCGGGTTGCCGACTCAACCCGAAAACCCCCCGGCTTTACTCAACCCCTCTTATCAATAAATGTGGGAAAACGTGCAGTAAATTAAACACTGAACCGCTGCGGAGGCTTGCTTGCCGCTGCGACATCCTAGTCCCAAAAAAGCCATTGCGTTGCCGAACGTCTTGAAGCTCCCTCTGCATATGCACCCGAACCCCGCCCAGCGTACGCGAAGAAGTAATAACGGGGGAACATCATGTCCGTTTGGAGATGAGAGCTATCTACTGCTATGGATGTTTGTGTGCGAGCTACAGAAACGCCTAGAAATGTCGATGAAGAAACGCTTCGCAATAACCAAGTCCGAGAGAGAAGGATACGTCCCGAAGGGGACTCCGCCGAATGTGACTCGCTGAAATGTCTATAGATGCCAGAAACCTGCCCTCACCCTACATGCTCAGTTGCGCACCCTCACTAACAAGTTCCCGTTACCTTAACCGGGGACCGAAGACTCATATACCCGTCCCTCATTTCATCGCATGGTAGCCATAGCCACCGGCAAACCCAACGCCTGCCACTCCAAGCGAAAGAATAGAAACGTGTTCAGACACCGTACAGATCGCGGAAATTTGCCAGATGCTGAGGCGGTAGATTCTGAAGAAAGGGTTCGAAGTTGTCGCCGATCATGCTCTTGTACTGCTGGATAACCTGTTGACCATTTTAGTTACTTCCCCAGAGGGCATTGAGAATTAGTATACTCACTAGCTGAAACGTCGGGCGGAATTTTTGTTCGTCGGGTCCCGTCACAAGGTTCCGGTCTGCCTGAGACATCTCGTTGAAGAATTCCAGGAGACTTTCCTCCATCGCCGATGGGTTTGCGAGGATAACCTGCATAAACCCAGTAAGAGCATGCCCCTTTTCGTCGGTCCACATCACGTTTTTCATTGCTTTCAAGAACGGAGGAGCGATTTGGGCGAGATGAGGTGCAAGATATTGAGCACAACCCATCCCAAGTCTCCCAAGAGCGATAGCTGCGTTTTCGTTCAGGGATTCCGGTACCCGTTCATCGAAGAGAATCGTTGCCAGTTTCTGGAGCAACCTCTCCACGTAGGGTTGCATGCCTTCCCCGTGCCTCATCGCGATCTCCCCCACAGACCAGCAGGCGTTGTTGATAACGGAATAGCCCGTCTCTTCACCATCGAGAAGTACTTGGTTGAGCTCTAGCTGCTTGATTAGCACCTCCAGGATTCCCGGGAGATTCGGGCCTAGTTGATCGAAGACATAAATGGCACAGTCTCCAAGAAGGGCGTATGCAGATTGTCGTACGTCGTTGTTGACGTCTAGCATGCAGAATTGTAGCAAGGGGAAAAACTTGTACTGCGGGCTTGCAACTAAGGCAGCACTTTCCCTCATATCGAGAGCTTGGATAATCGCACTGAGTAGATCAAGGCTGGTAACCAAGAAGTCTTTGTCAGGGGTTTCCACGGTACTATCATTTCGCGCGAGCTGAGAAGCCTCCAGGTTTCCGTGAATGATGGATATACATCTTAGGAAAATAGCCTGCGCATACTGGCTGAAGAATTGGCCGAGGGCGGTGGCGACATAGGACAGGCATTCAAGCAAGGGAAACATTTCCCTTGATTCATTTGCGACCTTGTTCCAGCGTGCAATAAGGGCGGGCATAAGGATCTGCACTAAATCTTGTCTCTGAAGTGCTGACCCAACATGCTCGGCAAGCGTCTGAACGCAGTCGTATAGAATGAACATGTTCCGATCTTTGTATTTTATGAAGCACTCAACGAATTGGCGCACGATAACAGGGCAGTATGCCTTGAGTTCGGTATTGGCTTTCTCCTCCAGGTTTGCGAAAGCGGAGGCTGCCGCCTCTTGGACACGCTTGTTGTTGTCAAGCATTCGCTTCAGGATGCCATCCATCATAGGCACAAAATGCTCCTGTTTGCCTGCTGCATCCAGGTGTGAGGCCCATCCAGAGTACCGGCCAAGGGACCAACACGTGATTTGGCGTACAACAGGTTCAGGGTCCTGGAGAAGCGTGATGAGGTACCTGGTGAGCATCGGGAGGTGAGGCTCTACTTCAGCCATACATCCATCGGCAATGGCACCAAGAGCGAGAACAGCTGCTTCTCTCTTGGGCCATTCCGCATGGCTGAGATTCTCCTCCAGGTACGGTAGGGTTACGGTAAATACTGGCCCATGGAAGACCGACGCCAGCACATCGAGCGCTGCTGCTGAACATTTCCGCAAATTCCATTGTTCTTCGGGGTTGTCAATAGAATCGTCGTCTTCAAAGTCGTCGATTTCTCCATCGCTCAGATCATCCTCTTCGTACCCACCTCTAGAGGACCCAGCTGCACCATTGCCGCTCAAATTATTCTCCCCGTTTGTGTTAGTGGTGAGCCGTCCGGCTTTGCTTGTGGCAAACGCCGGCTTAATGTCTTCCTCTCGGTCCTCCAACTCCGCGTCCTCTTTCTCTCCTTCTAACCTGAATATGTCGTCTTCGCTGTAGACCATGCTCTCCAGCAAGACAGGTACGACTTTCGGAAGGTACGGCCCGAGGCACTCTCGCATCTTCTCGTCTTCGCCAACGCATAACCAGAACTCGGCCGCGTCAAGAGCAAGTTCGGCATTATCAGTGTTGCGCTGCTGTGTTACCATGTAGTCCACCAAACCGGCCATGTGAGGTACGATTTTTGGGGGAGCGACGTCGGTGATATGAACAAAGGAGCGGCAGACGTGTTTCCGGACATCATCGCTCGGGTCTCCAGCGAGCCGGAAGAGTTGCTGCAGCAAGGCATCCAGGTTCGACGAGACTGCCGGGGGAGATTCTGGAATGAAGAGATTGATGCTGGCAAGTGCATCAGAGCGCACCTTGGCAATGGGGCTTGCGGTAAACTCGAGGAGCTTGGGGAATATAAAGCTCAACGGTCGCTGGCCGTTGTGGTCTTTGTCCAGGGCACGCTTATTGTCTTCGCAGATCTTCAGCAAGGCACCCATAGCACCTTGCTGGGTTTGGGGTGGCACATTCCCATTCGCATTGCTGATAAGGGCGATGAGCTCGGAGAAGACCTGGGGCCAGTTCATGATGCCGCCTTGTCGCACGAGCTCGGTGATGACGTTCCCTGCATAGTTCCGAATCTGGGAGCTTGGATCCTGGAGCCCAACAAGAATTATGGATCTGATATAGGATATGTCTGAGTCAGGCATGGTTTTGAATGAAGCTTTAATGTCATTTTTGAGCATGATGGCTGCGGAAGCCCTCGCTAGCTGGTATCCTTCGGGGTCCATGTTGACCACGGGAGGAGGCTGGCTATTTGAGAAGACATAGGCAAGATACTTGTCGATGTCAGGCGAGGCCTTTGCTTGCTTGAGCATCTACACCGAACAGAGGTCAGCGCACGGCCTCGCGACAAAAACTGTGGCGGGGTAGAGGGTTGACGGACAATTTCGGCATTCTTCTGCAGGGCATGGTCGTGCCCACTCAACGAGTCCTTCAGATACTGGGCCAGCTGCCTCAGGGGCTCCTCTTGCGGCTGCCACGCCATGTTGGATTGCGGGAGAAGGATTGATGCGGGGAAGGACGAGCGGGACGAGGTGCCCACGGGGATGTTTTTCTGGCAGGAGGCGGTCGCGGAGAGCCACAGACAGCGCCAGAAGGGCTACAAGTAGCGAGGAAGGCGTGCCCGTGAGATGGCGTGCACTGGATTTGCTGGTTCGCTTCATTGTTAGTCTGGGGGGCAGCCAGAGCCTCGATAGGAGGAATTGGTGATGGCGAAGGTTACGTACCAGCTCGGGTAGTCGGTCCACGTCCTACAAGGCCAGAGTCATTTTGCCCCCAGGCCTAGTGACAGGAGCTCTGGCGTCTGGATTTTTTTGCGTGGGCTGCACCCAGGCCGTTTGCTCAGCAGAGGGAACCTGCCAATGACGCGGGCGGCGGCTAGGTGCAGGAGGGTATCACGGCCCTGAGCCCAGCTGTCCGTTCGCGGGGCACGAAGAGACGTCGCTGAAACTGCAGTGCAACAAGCGGGAGGGTTGGTGAAGAGGGTTGCGGCGAAGGGCGTCGTCGCTGGACGCTGGTGAGCGGCGGCGTTGATACTGGGCCTGGCCGGTCGTCTTTGGCGGTGGAATTATAATGGGCAAGTGCGATGCCGTTCACGGGCCGAAAGTCAGTGCACGCAGACTCGGCTAGTCCACCTTCTCCATCACCACTCCCATTGTGGGCTCTCCCATCTCTTGATGGGCTCTCACGGCCGTCGATTGGTGCGCTCACGCCGCTCTGTATTGCCTCCGTCACTCCGTTACTGTAGGGCTTGGCCATTACACACCCCTCACGTGTCTTCAAGGCCTGTATTCAAGCCAGGTTGCACCACACCAGCAGCCTGTCACAGCGCTCTAAACGAATGTCATCCTTCCACCGTCGCTTCCAGAAGCATGCACAACTTGATTGAAGTATCCTTTCCTTTCATCTCGTCGTTTATCTTCTTTCCAAGCTCTGGTGACCAGAGACTCCTAGTCACCAGCACAACCGGCTCCCAGTCTCTCACCATGCATTGAGACTTACTGCTGCGCCAGTGGGAGGTGCAACAGTGGACGCTCCAGAGGGCCATTCCCAGAGTTTCTTGTTTGAGAAGGTCTTCATCTTCCTACCTCGTCTAGAAATTTCGCCTTCCCAATGTGCAATGCAGACAGGTACATAGGGAATGTTGGCCCGATCTCGCTCGGCATTCTTCCAGGTCCACAATCTATCTTCGGGACGATAAAATGAATCCGGTAACCGCTCTCCTCCCCTCATCGTACGAGATGTCGGTAATTCGGAGTTCCGTGTGGGTCATATTGCTTCCTGCGGCGTAGGGGAGGTAGTCGACGCTTCCCTCACCACTCATTGCTTACTTTCGACTGCCCCCTATCTTCCCAGGCCCCGAGACACGACTGCACACCTGGCAGATCAGACTCTGTATTCTTCCATCCTAACCAAGCAACTGATGATAAACAGCAAAGGACCACTGCTACAGTCAATATACCTCCTTCACCAATCCATGTCCAGACTCGGGGTCTCGCATTTCGTGCTGCACGACATCTGTAGGACAATTCACTTGATGCGGCCCAAGCAAGCTTGGGCCTGATTCTCCCACAGTCAGTGCCAGGAAGACCAATACCTCTACACTCCTGAGATTGCAAGACCTCTCTGAGTCCATATCAGTGCTTGGGGGACCCATTCGCCCTACTCAACACGAATACTCTGCTATATTACCCATTGCTGATTCGAAATACCTAGAATACTAACAAAGCCAGAAATTTCAACTTCTGGCCTTTCATCCTCTCCAGTTTCACGTTTCATCCGCAGCCTTCAATCGAAGGTAAAATCACCAATTAGACCAGAGGACCCACCGGCGTCTCGTCATTGATTGTTTTCGTTCGGCTGGGGCTATAATTCAGTAAGGTTGTAGTCATTACGATTGAAAGGCTATTAGGCCAATCCGCGGAAGGGAGACAAATCACACAACTTTGATGCTCAGCAATACTACCAGTTTAAGGTTCGTTTAAACACTGAGGCAACCCTGCTAACGCGCCTTTCGGAACCAGGAAACTTAACTCAGGGTAAATAAATGGAATATGTGATACAAAGCTGTTGAGGACTAGTCAGCATTTCAGCCTGAAGAGTGGTGGGGGAATTGCATCTGCGTTTTATGAAGCGGATTGGGTTTAGAGTTTTTACATGCTAGAATATCCAATATTTTCAGTTCTTATCGCATGCGTAGAAACGTACGGCCGGTATGTTTATGTTACACCTTCCACGGTGTGGGTGCGGTAGGACGATAAACTGAACAAGGTCCATAGCCCTTCAATTTCCGTGATCCAGTCTTCTCGTTTGCGGCTAGCGAACACACTCTGCTTAACCAGGAACCTATTAGGCGCAGAATCTGTAGTCCCATCAGTCGGCGTGCATAAATTTCATACGTCATCTCCAGATTGCTGTAGAACTTTAACTGGGCCGATGCGGCGTCTATAGCGACTAGGTCACAAGGATACGCGTACTTGTGCCTCCATGGCGTGGGTAGAGAAGCGATATCCTTTTTGGGAGATCCCTAGCGTGGTCAAGAGAAAAGGGCGAAGTGCCTTGGAGCAACTTTCTAGAAGAGTTGCGTGTCAATTCCTTTATCAAACTTTCCCCAGCTCCCCCGACGATGCCTGGAGTGGTTTTATTGAAGTGCACTCTCTTTAGCTGTGGTTATACCCTGGAGGTGCATGCTTTTCCCGTATTTCTGCTTAGCTAGGTTGGGCTTCCAGGTCCTGGAAGCCGATTTACTAGAGGAGAAGCTCTCGAAAAGGAGTTCTGATGAAATCAATGGGAGAAAATTAACGACCAGCCTCTCTCTTCAGGAATACCCTTTAAGGAGATAGATATGTCCATAACCACCACCTGACGACCAGAGCTTCTCAATAATGCGTCAGAACTTAGTTCAGATACAGACTCCATGAATAAAGGACTAGGTATTTACAGTAGAAACGCAGACAGCCACCACTTAAGACTACCAATACTATGTCAATCTGAATAGCACGATCACACCAGTACTCAACATTATATACGCAATTCCCTTCACACCTTCGAGCGACACTCCCCGGGTTTCGTCACCCTACTCCCCTGGGTAAACTTACCTGGCGTATCACCCCAAGGTTCTGCGCTCTCTATTGTATTCTTCAGCCACCCAACTAACATTTCGGTATAGTCTTTGTTACCAGCCTATTGTAAATACTAAAGTCACCATAGCCAAGCCAACGACTACCGAATCCCAGGGGAGTATTCCGTATAAGACGCGCGACTTGACGCGACGCCGGGATCTCTGCAATCGTCCGTCCTATTATCACTGGAAGATGTGAGTGAACAACTCAAGGAATTGACTAGCTGAAGCTAAGAAATAAAAAGAGGGTTCTCACCCTAGCAGACAAAGTTGTCCTAAGACTTAGTATGACTGCACTTATCATCCAAGTGCTGTAGCATATCAATACACGTTCTCTCGCGCGGAGGGACCGTTGCCGTTCCAGACTACGTTTGTGCTATCTGCTTCGCATACCCAAGAATCGCGCTATAGCATATGTCGCAAAACACTGCTTTACATTTATCATTACCATACCCTGTCAGCTCTTTATTCTTGCTCATAGCTAAACCAATCAAACACCCCGTATATGGCAAAATCTAGTGACTCCAAGTCATCATCTGAAGCTGGGGAATTAATCCAGTTGCAATCCATCGCGACTGCTATTTCCACTTGCGTTTCTTGTGTGTTGAAGTCTAGCTGTGAGCGTCCAGTTTCGAGAGGGAACCCCTAGAGATTAGAATTCTAGGATGGTAATGTTTTGAGTAGTATTTACGTGGGAGAAGGCTTCCCGTTCGCTGTCGTAGCAGTGCTCTGTGGAGTTGGAGGTTGTGTTGCGGAGGAGGAGCTGGGAGTGTGCGAGATATGGGTGAGAGATAAGGGTAAGAGAGAGGAGTATGTAAGGAAGAATGTCTGCTAATTCTAGCCACTCACTAAAGTTGCGAACCTGTGTATCTCTCCGGGATATTTTCAAAAGCGAAAAAGACATAACGAGGAGGACCTGATTGGCTTATACTGCTTCGTATACACCGCTCCTAATGCCATGCCACATCTCGAGTGACTACGCCCAGCTGCACGGCATCTTCACCCATGATGAGTCTCTCTTGGTTGCTAAGACCGTAGGATTCCTCAGATTTTGGACGACTTACCTCTCCCAGGCTAACCAAGTGCTTCGTAGGTGTAGAAATGATCTTAGCTATTTTAACTCTGGATTGAACGGGCTTTTGATCCGAACTCGAAGCTTCGTGTATTTATTATGACGTTTGGTGCAAAGTCTGGCTTTGCGGATCGGTCAGGAGGGTTTGACGTCAATGGCGGGATGGATGGTAGGGCTGAATACGAAAAGGCGAGCAAGAATGTACGCCTTAAATGGTTGCTGGATGTGTGGCATCTACCATAGAAAATTAGCATGGGTATACAATTCACAACCATTCGCAACATCGACACCACGCAGGCTTCTAGAATATCTAAGTACGTTTCCAGGAACACCAGGCAAGAGAATTCAATCTATGAATAGAATCGCAGCGCCTGCCATGGCGGCTCTGCCCAACGAAGCGCCTCAGCCTACTGGCGAAAGCCCATCTAATGTTTCACGTTGGAACAACACTGGGTGGAGCGGACTGCACACAGGAGCCTTTGTTTCTATCGCACATTTCTGGGAAGGAGTAGCGGAGGGAGAAATATTGAACAGGTTTTTGGAGCTGCGAGATGTTTGATGAAGGATTTCCAGTATCTAGGGGAAGGTTGAGGAGTGCAAAGAAAACTGCGGAATTCGGGCTTGGGTGCTCTCCGGGAGAGCCAAGACGGCTGCATTAGTGAATTAGGTCGTTCGATATCATGCCCATTCTACAAAAGCCCGGCGAGAATTCGCGACTGATGAATTCGACCTTTTGATGCGGTGCAAATCCGGTGGCAAACGTGCCGCTTTTGCCTTCTTGGCATCCGGCTGCGTCTTCTCAAACACTTGCTGCACGCATCAACTTCTCAGCTGTCTCATTTGTAACCAACCCGCAACCCCCATCAACACCGCTCCTCCTAGATTCCAACATCTCCCTCACCCATTTTATCCTCCTTCTTCCCCGTCCGACCGCCATCGCGACTTATTGCAGCCGGCATCGACATTCAGATAGCCCGGTCAGCAACTGTCGTACGTCACTGGCCTCTTGGCCCCCGCTGGATTCGCGCATCGCCCAGGGCACGGCGCACCGAAACCACAACACGAGCGCCGCTCCGCCCACTGGCACGCCTGTCCTCGACTATACAGTCACCCGTCCGGCCCTTCACGGCGACGGACGACACATACCACGCCCTCACCATGCTATCGCAGGACGGCCCACGGGCACGATCGTCGCCAACTACTCTTACCAAGTCGTATCTGCCGACCGATCATGCTCCTTCCGCACCGCCCACCATCGTCCTCGAAACCACTCAAGGCACCCAGCGCACCTTCAACGAGCCCGTGCGGATAGTCCAGTACAACAACATTGGCTCCACAGCCAAGGGCATAATGATCGGCATCTTCTCCGTGCTGGCAGCTGCGGGATTTGTCCTTATCCTCGCTGCTATAGTCTACTACTTCCGATATACACAGCAGGGCCGCATTTTCTTGGACCGGTTAACACGGCCAGGCGAGTATGACGATGAGCAGCAGTTTGCAAAGGAGGAGGCTGAGGCGCTGGAGGAAATGGATGACATTCAGCGGATGGAGTATTTGAGAGCAAAAGGTATGACAACAACTTCTTTGCATTTTTCTTGGTGATTGTCGCACATAGTGATAGAGAACGCAGACTAACTCCCACCAGCTTTTATCCAGGCCAACCCACCCGAATCCGTGCAAACCGACATCTCCTTAGGACAGTTCTTGGCAATTCAGGAGAAGGGCGTCTCGGCGTGGGAATTCGAACCGGAGCTGGAGATCGCGAACTGTTTTGTGGAAGGGCGGACAGAGATTGAGTTTTTTGACTCCGAATGCAGCGTACAAAGTAATTTGCCTATACCGAAGCAGAATGAGGTGTATTATTGGGAAGCAAAGATCTACGATAAGCCGGACACCACAAATATCTCCATTGGCGTAACGACAAAGCCGTATCCGCTGTTTCGGCTACCAGGTATGTCTTCATATGCTTTCATGCGATTTTCACGCGATTGGGCATCTGACTAACATGTTGAAGGATATCATCGGTGGTCCATAGCGTACATGTCTTACGGATCCCGCCGGTATAACCAACCCTTCACGCCCACCCCCTACGGTCCCGCATATGTTCAAGGAGATGTTATTGGCGTCGGATATCGGCCGCGTACTGGTACATTGTTCTTCACTCGGAACGGCAAGAAGCTGGATGATGTCGCTCATGGCCTGAAAACTCAGAACTTCTTCCCTACCGTTGGTGCGAATGGACCTTGTCAAGTACACGTCAATTTCGGCCAGATGGGGTTTGTGTTTATTGAAGCAAATGTGAAGAAGTGGGGTCTCGCACCGATGACTGGAAGTTTGGCACCTCCACCTCCATATGGCAGCGAACAAGGATCGATTCTTTTGGAAGGCGGCCGAGAAGGTGTGCGCGAGGGAATGGGATATATCGCCTCCGGGTATGGCCACGCAAGAAGTAGCAGCCAGCAGATGCGTCTTGGACGGAACCAGCCCACAAGCCCCGGCCCGCAGCGAAGTCCGACAGATATCTCTCTCGCCCAGCTAAGCCTCGTTGATTCGCATGAAGAAGATATTGGCGAAGGTACCAGCGCAGAAACAGGAGCAGTAGCCGCAGCCGCTCAACATCATGCCGGAGTTCACGGCCTTGGACTTCACCCTAGCGACGCTCCACCTGAATACACCAGTCCCCAGCCGTCACCTAATGTTAGCAGAAGAGGCAGCGACGAAGACAGCCAGTGGGAAGAACGCGCGCTCCTCCTCAACCACCCCGAACCGGACCCACCCATTCCTAGCTACGACGCTGCAGTTGCACAAGGACCGCAAATCAGAGTCCGCAGTGATACCCAAAATTCGCGCTCCTCAAGACGAGGCTGATCATGAGTTGTTCGATCTGTCTGTCCGTTACATCCATCGCATTGTGATTTTCCTTTCATCTCTCAACACTCTCACCTGGTCTTCTTTATCACGGATTGAAATATACCCCCATCTCTCATCTCTCATATTCATCATCGTCATCATCTCATTTGTTACGGGGAACGAATCGGGTCGATGCCTTCCTAACGAAGGCTTTTATGGGTAGGGTATGCTTAGTTGAGTGGCATCCGTACGTTGAGTGATAGCGCTTTAGGCTTTGTTTGTCTGTTTAGGCGGGCGTTAAACCGAGCATCCGGCCGGACTTGGAATCTTGCTAGTGCTTGCTTTGGAATGGGATTATATCTGTATAGTGGTTGTTCCACGGCTCAGTGACTGGGCTGGAAGCCTAGAATTGGATATACGGATCGAATGCAATGGACTGGGCTGGGCTAGGCTGGGCTAGAGAGTTTTGTTCCGTGCAGAGTTAAACTCAAATGATACACATATTCTTATCCAGGTTTAAAGATTGATGTTTTTTGTTCTGTGACTGGAATAGTGTTACAACTCTGCCTGCCCGACCCCTGAACCTGCACAACCGCTGATACTTCACCGCCCTGTCGCTCATCGTAGCTACCTGCTTGCATACCCACCCAGACTTCACACTCCAGTATCGAATACCTATCATGCATCTATGTCTCGACCGATAAATTACGAATACCGGCACTAGATCCACCGGCTCTGTACTCAAAGATCGTCGCGGAAACTTGATCTAGTCTCGTACAACACGAACACAGTTGGGCGTCGTGTGCATCCAGCTCAAAATCCATTGATGGAGGGCAGCGGATTGAGCGAGGTGGGAGACGGGATGGGTTGCTTAATTGAAGCAGCTGTGTGTTTGAGGGATGAGGGGGAAAGGGGTTGTTATTTCTTGGTTTGATAGTGTTGGGAATTGGGAGGTTGCAAAGGCATTGTGAACAGCGGGGATTGTTGAAGTAGCAAAAGATAGAAATTGAGGATTAGTCATCAAGGCCTAGGCGGATTTTAGATTAACGCATTGCACCAGTCATCCGCTCACACTAAAAACTACAAAAATCGCAACTTAAAAATTTAACAACAGCTTAAAAGAAGGCTTTATAATTTTTACTAGTTATACTTAAGTACTTTTAATGTATATAAACCTTAGCACGCTAATATGTAACGTACACCACAGGCGAGTTGCTTATACACCTAAGTTACTGTTACGTTACCTGCTTAGTGGGTAAGCCGCCGTAGGTTGGCTAGCTACCGTTCAGCACGCGGGCCGGGGAGGTTGCTGGATGACGAGGATAGATAGGACAACTTGTGTGCACAGGTGTACAGTCCGTGGCACAGGTTACGTAGGAATAGAAGGGTTGGCCAAACGTGGTTTGCCTTCTTCTGCTAGTATAGGAGCAGCGGAAACAATCTTAGGGAGAGATGGTAAGAGAGTATATATATAAGAATATATTATAGTATAGCGCTATTAGAAGCTACTACACTACTTAGTCTATTATAAAGGAAAGACTAAATGTTAATCACACCCTTCTAGTAATAGTTAAGATTAAGACTATATACATAGTATTTGCCTGCTCTCCCTGTCTTGCCTGTCTTACCTGCACCTGCAGGCACCTTAGGCAAGCTTGCTAAACCTGCTTCTTCTAACCTAGCGCGTTCTAGTAGAGTCACGTAACTTTTCTTCTGCGCGTCTAAGAAAAAGTTCTACTAATAGTTATTATAAAGGCTAGTGGCATTCTAGCACTTGCTTATAGTTGTTACAATCTTTACTTCAGAGGAATGGTGTCCGAAGTACACGGGGCCTGAGAGATGGTTAAGGTTTTAGGGGGGGGGGGGGGGGAAGGAACTTAGGCTGTCTACGGGTGTACAGTCCGCTAAGCTAAGCTGTAGTTACAGGGTAGAGAGAAGTAGGCTAACTATAGTTTACCCTTTAACAGCAGTATAAAGTGCTTAGGTTAAACGGTTCTTATAGAACAAGATAAAGGTATATATAGTGTAAGATATGTAATTAGTATTGCTCTTATTAAAAAGCAGCAATGCTACTTAGTGTTACGGTCTTAACTCCGGAGAAATGGTTTCCGAAGAGCTCTAGGCCTATGGAGGATGGTTAGGTGAACGGAGGGGAGAGAACTTAGCCTTATCGGGTGTACAGTCCGGTAGGGCGCAGTTACTAGGACTAGGAGGGGCGGCTAACTGTAGTTTGCCCTACAACAGCGGTATAAGGCGCTTAAGTTAAATAGTTCCTTTAGTAGAACAAAAAAGAAGGTATATATAGTGTAAAATATATAATTAGATTACTTCTTATTAAAAAGTAGTAATGCTACTTAGTTTATGTAAAGAATAAACTAACTATTAATTACAGCTTTCTAAATAAAGTTAGGATTCTAAACTATATACATAGGTTTGTATGCAAACGTTCCTTGCTTATTAGATAATACACTCTGCCACGCATTAGTCTAAGAGCTTAGTCTATTCCTTGTCTGTTAAGTTACATAACTTATTAGAGAAGGAATTAAAGACTTTCTATCCTTAATTATTTAAATAGTAGGGCACAGCTAACTAGATGCTTACAGTCTAATTATAGGCTGTAACATGCAAAGTCCTCTCTTTATTAGCGTTCTTACTGTTCTGCTTATACTATTATAAGTGTTAGAATTTTCTTTTATTTAGTAGGTGCTCTTTTATAAATGCTTTCTGTACATTTATTTTCTTTAACTATGCCTTACTAGTGTTTGCGTCCTTCTAGTCTTGCGCGCTGCTTGCGCACTATTGCTTGTCTTAATCTACTTTACTATACAAAAATGTAACTATGTAGTTCTTACTGCTTAAGTAGAACTCTTTATGTCCTAACCTTATTATTAAACAAGTGCGTAGAGTGTGTAAAAAAAAAAGTAGGCATTACAACATCTTTATTTCTAACACTGTGTAGGATTGTTTTAAAAAAGAGCATAAAAGGCTTCTTAAAGAAGTAAAAAATACTTATTTTAAAAAAAAGAAAAAAAAGTGTTATTTAAAAAAGTAAAGTGTTATTTAAGTAAGTAGTAATCTGTTAACGCTTAATACGCTTAGGCTTAAAAACAACTTAATTTATTAAAAGATTAAAAGATAAAGTATCTAGAAAAAAAATTTTATCTTTAAATAAGATTAAAGCACTTAAGGTAAAAGCAGTAGGCCTTTCTTCTTCTTAGCCTGTGTCTAAGAGTTGTAGACTTTCTACATTACAGCTAACTAGTGTTGCTATAGAGGCTTTAGCTAACAATAGTGTTTTTTAGTCTAGAGAGCTTTCTCTAGGCTAGTTCTAGTTAGAAGGGACACTTAATAATTTTAAAAAAGCTATAGAGCATTTATTAGGTTTTTAATAAGCTTTTACATGCTTTTACTAGTAAAGTATTTTTTTATTTTTCTAAAATTTTTTCTATTTCTAGTGTTAAGTATTTATTTAACTTTATATTTAACTTTTATGTCTTACTAGCTAATTTTAAAGAGTAGTATCTTTATTAGTGTTTTTTTAAGTTTTAAAATATAAAACTATAAGTGTTGAATAGACTCTCTGCTAGCTAGCACTTAGTGTCAGCAAATGCGTACAAGACGGAGAGGTTTGCACGGTGTAAACATCGCACGGGGGTGTTAGGTAACTAGTGTTAATTGCTTCTTGTTGTTTTCTATTGTACAAAGGAAAGGGGTTAATATAGTCCTAAACTCTGCGTACAGATCTCTGTGCACAGGGATCTAGGCGCATCTAAGCCACGTGACTATTAACTAGGCGCCTAAATATTACTATTTAGACATTAGTAACTTTTTCTTTTTTCTTTGTACAGGACTTACCTTGTTTACACATACAGTAGACAGGTTGCTATAGGGCTCTTTTTGCCTATTTTATATAAGCTTAAGTCTGTTAACTAACACTTTAACTCTAATAGTTAGTTAGTTATATAAAATTAGTTTTTTAAGAGTAGAGTTTAGCACCTTCTTTATACAGGCATTTATAGAGTTGTTCTTTTTATTAATCTACTTAATCTTTATAATCTTTTTTTTTATATAATTCTTAAATTAATATAATATTAATTATAAGTTTCTTTTTATTTGTTGTCCTAAGCTTTATAAGACATTTATATAGAAATCTTAAATCTGTGCATAGTATAATAGGTATAGAAAGTATTCTAAGCATACATGTAATTTAGTTAATAGTTGTACTTAGTGCAATTACGCAGTTAAATCCTTCTACTATTCTGTACAGCTTACTAGCTAAGATAAAGTAGGTAACACATTTACACTTAAAAAAGTTCTAGTATATAATATTATTTATAATTTTAAAGTTATATAAGTTTTTAGTTTACTACTTAGTCTTAAAAATAATAAAAAAGCTAAGCTATAAACTTAAGTCTTTATTATTTATAAATAATTTATTAGTAAAGATAAACAACTTTATATAAAAAAAATTAAGTAGTATATATAATAATCCTCTATTCTAGTTATTAATTTACTATTAGATTTGTACATTTAATGCCTTAATATTATTATACAACAGTAACACAACTTAAGCAGCAGTAGACAGGTTAAATGCTGCCTTAGGTTAACATACTAATGTAATATAAGCACCTCGCGCGCGCTATTTAACGTACTTCTGCGCGGCATTCTCTACCTTAGACTCTATTATGTGTAGATTCTTAGCTTAACTTTTTTATATAAAAATAATATTATTTTATATAAAGTAGATCTTTTCTTTATTAAATTTAATAGCCTAATTATATAATAGTATAGTTTTAAGCTTTGCTTAGAAGTTAGCTTTAAGCAATTTTTTTTTCTTTTTATGCAAAATTAGCTGTAATAATACTAAGAGTATTATCTATTTATAGTCCTATAATACTAAACACTGTTAAGCCTTTATATGTAATTAATAAGCATAGATTATATAATAAGGTTTTTATAAAAAGTTTATTTTTATAATAGTTATAGTATGTTTTAAACTAATATAAGCCTAACTCTACTGCGCTGTATAGTAGTTATACAACTTTAAATATTATGTGTAGAGAAAAGCTTTTATAGAGTTTTTTTAGTAGTTATGTAAAAAGAGTGCAAACAAGCTTGTCTATTAATTATATATATACTTAAGTAATATTATGTAGTTTACAGTGCATATTGTACAAAGCTATTAGTAATAAGCTAATAGCTAGAATTAACCTCTAACTTATTTTTTAAATTATAAAAGACTATATAAGAATTTTCTTCTTCTTTTTATTTAAATATTTTATAAACATAAGTTGTAACTTTTTATATAGTTTTATTAATTTCTCTTTAACTTTATGTATAAGTTAAAGGTTAAAAATCTATCCTTTATAAATTAATAAATTATATAAAAGTACTTTAAATATACTACTTATAATTAAACTTTTTATTTCTGTATAGTCTAATTCTTTAAATAGTCTCTTAGGTGTTGTAATTATACTATTTACATAGAGCTTAATTACTAGCGTGTAGTCTTTCTTTTTCTTTTAGATTAGAAATATTATAGCTTATAAATTTTTATATAGTTTTCTTTAGCCTTTCTTAGCTAGCTATAGTTTTAGTTTTAGTTTATATAATAAATCTAATGCTGCTTAAGAGGCTGTTTTATGTAGTCTATTAACTAAAGTTAGTTACTTACATAAGCAACCTTTCTTTTATGCCTATAGAGGATCCCTTTATACTAGGGCTAGTTTGTCTAGATCTAGTAATTCTTATGCAGGTTTATTCTTATCTTTTATATAATAATATAGTATAACTTATGTGTAGTAGAGTCTTACTAGACTATTTTCTATCTTAATAATAATATCTAGGGCCTTAATTCTCTTTACTATATGTAGTCTTATTTATCTCTTTTTCTTTTGCTATATCTTTACTTTAGAACTAAGTAGAAGATTTAGTATTTTATATAAAGTTAAGCTGTTCTAGGTATTAATTATATAATTAATATTAACTTTTGCTTTTTTGCTTTAAAGCATTTTTATTACCTTTTATACAGTGTTAGCTTATGTGATAATATTAGAGAATAGTGCAGAATTTATATTAATTCTTAAGTACATTCTAAACATAAGTAATGTAGGTATAAGACTATTTAGTTTTACTATATTATTTAGGGCTTTAATAGCTATTTATAACACTAACTTATTATTTATACAATTATCTAATTCTGCATAGAGGATGTTGTATGCACATTATAGTAGTGCGTGTGCGCGCTTAATCTTCCCTATAGCCTAATAGGCTTCTACTAGCATTTGTTAACATGTTGCTTTTATAATCTTTACATAATTCTAAAAATCTTTAGATGTAAAGTTTATACTAAGGTTATATATAATGTAATTAGGTAAGCCTTAATATGTGTTAATCTAACACTTATAGAGCATGTTCTAGGTATCTTGTGTAGACATTAATTTTAAGAAGGTTGCTGCTTAGAATAATATATTTATGTTAATTATATATAGTACATCTTAGTTACTAATTTATATAACATTAATTACTATTTTATAATTAAAGTATAAATTATCTTTAATTATAAACTTAAATTTTTATAGTGCTAAGTTATATAGCTAACATATATAGCAGAACTTCTTAATCTCTTTAAGTATAAAGAGATTAATGTTATGTCTAGTATTTTTAAGCATTATGTAAAGTTATTTTATATAAAAATAGCTAAATCTTTTATATAATTATTAAAGTTTATGTTTAGTAAAGAAAGATATTAATTCCTTTTTTTATATATTAAAGAATAGATAACTTTATTTTTATATAACTAAAATAGTATTTCTATTACTTTGTATAATTATATTCTGCATGTTGTTAAAGTACGCACCTATTTAGTTTATGTCTGCTAGAGACAGTAGGAACAGTGTTAGAGTGTCTAGAATGTAATACATTACATTACTAACTAAGTTAGTAATTTATATAGTACTAATTAATTTTATTAATTTTTATTTTTTAAAGCTAATACTTTTCTTTCTTAGTGTTTAGTTTACTTTTATATAAGGGAATTCTTGTAGGTATGCTTTAAGTTGTAACTTTTTTATAGTAGAGATTCTTACTATGCTAGTATTTTATAGTTTACCTTAGTATACTGTACAGTATTAATCTTTAAGAATAAACTGTTCTGCGTATTCTTTAGGTTCTAGGCTGTAGATGTCCTCTGCAGTTACGCAGTAGAGAAATATAGTATTAGTAAAGTAGTTAATAATCTTCTTACTTTTTTTTTTATTTAGGTTATTATTATTATGCAACTTTTTTTTTTTTTACTTTAGTTTGCCTTTAAACTTTTAAATGTACATATTTACTTTTTTACATGTTAGTGTCTTATTATAGAATTCTTTATATAAAGAGATATATTAGCGTTTTATATAAAATTAATTTATGTAAGAATAATTTGTTAACTAATATTCTTTTTTATAATAAATAAAGCATTGCTTTAATTATATAAAGGACTATAGTTTAAATAATCCTTTATATTCTCTTAGGCTTTTTTTATGTTGTTAATAGCTATATATATGTAGTAAGCTATATTACCTATTAGTGTAGTACATGTCTTAAGATTTATTTATAAATGCATTATTCTATTAATTAATTATAACCTAAAGTGCTAAATAAAGGTTACTGTACAGTGCTTTATATATAGGCTTAATTAAAAACATTGCTTATTTAAGTTTAAGTTGCCCTTAGCATGCTTATATAATAGTAGTGTAAAGTAGTATTTTGCCTTAGAATTATAAACTAAGAGCTTTTTATATAAAAGTAAGTTTATTAATTATAGCTTTAAAAGCTTTATATAAAGTTTTTATAAAGTTTTTTTTACTTACTTTATATAAAGCTTATTATTATTTAATCTATTTAATACTAGTTATAGTTTGTATTAGTATTAAAGTAATTACTAAGCTGCTTATATAGTAACTTCTATAATTATCTTAGACTAATATTATAAAGGTAGAACATGTGTGCGCGCTTTTTAAAAATATTAGGAAAGATGCTTGCGTATAATGCCTTAAAGATAGTAAAGTGTTAGCAGAGCTTAATAAATACTATAGCCTTATTAGCTAAAATATTATATAGTTACTTTATATAGTTATTTTTTTTTCTTTATGCTTTTTAGAATTATATAACCTTTTTAGGCGTAAGGTTCTCTACTGTAATATCTTATGTAAGTAGAAGTTAGTATAGATTGTATAGTAATTAAATTATATATAGTAGGTATAAGCTTTAGAGAATCTTATGCAGAGCTGTAGCTACAGGAATATGTAGCTGCCTAGTTATACTCTTATATAGTAAGCTATTGCAAGGTAGTTATACTAATTATAGAGAAAGTATTAGGTCTGTAGGTAATTTATATAAAGACATCTTCTATTACATTAAAACTAGCAATAGTAGTAATAGTTTTATATAATGCTTTAGTAGAATAGTAAATGTGTGTTCTTTTTTTATAAGTTTATATAGTGTAGTAGCCTTTATTATGTTCTTCTTAAAGCTAATGCCCTTATTTTATAAAGTAGTAATTAGTTTTTATAAGAATAGTTAGCTAAGATCTTTAAAGTGTATAAGCTTTTACTTTATAAAGTTGTCTTAAAAGTTCTTAAGCATATGTATATTTATTACACTTAATGTGCAGAGTTCTATAATTAAGTTAGCTATGTATAAATTAAGCTTTTTCTTAAGTGTGTTATTTAATAGTTTAATTTTATTTACTTAATTTTTAATGTTTATCTACTTTACTAAAGTCTTTGCTAAGATGCCTATAAAAGGTATGTATTAGTTATACATTAATATGTTATGTTAGCTAGTTATAGATAGAGCTAGCGTTGCTTATTGCTTTATAGTAGTTAATTATGTGTTGTTGCGCGCTGTCTTACTTCTTGTTGTACGCTACCTCTAAATAGCCTTGTGTAAAAAGATAAAATAGACCTTCTAGTGTTAAACAAGCACTACTATTTATATAATACCTTTAAATAGTATTATATAGACAGGTTTCTTGCTTTTACTTAAGTAACTAAATAGAGATTTATAGCTACTTACATGTAAATTAGACTCTGTCTTTACTTTTACTAATTTATAGTTAAAGTAGTAAGAAAAAGGATTCTTTTTATATATAAACTTTTAAATAGAAAGGTATAAGAAGAGCTTTCTCTCTTATAGTATTTAAACTACTAATTAGTGTTAAATAGACTCTCTGCTAGCTAGCACTTAGTGTTAGCAAATGCGTATAAGACAGAGAGGTTTGCACAGTGTAAACATTGCACAGGGGTGTTAGGTAACTAGTGTTAATTACTTCTTGTTGTTTTCTATTGTACAAAGGAAAGGGGTTAATATAGTCCTAAACTCTGCGCACAGATCTCCGTGCACAGGGATCCGGGCGCATCCGAGCCACGTGACTATCAACCAGGCGCCCGAATATCACTATTGGGACAATAAGTATATATATATGTTTTTTAGTAATTTAAGTTACAGTTGTCTTATAGCGTTTATAGTACTTTACATAGTTCTATATGTTTTTTCTACAAGTTTGTAAGAGAGTCTAGGAGTGCAGAGGTTCCTTGTTTAAGGTAGACGTAGTCTTCTAGCTAGATTTCTAGACTAGGCTGTTATGCCTAGTTTACATATTTTTCTATTATTTTTTAGCTAGCTTTAGCTTTAACTACTAACTTTTAATATAATTTTAGTAAGTCTAATAAGTAGTTAACTAACTCTAAGAGGTCTATTAGTTAGTTTTTATAAAGTGTGTAGTAAAAGTAGTAGCTAAAGTTAGCTTTATAAAGGTTTTTTTTTATTATAGTAGATTTTACTATATTAATAGTAAGTTATGCTATTAGAAGCTATTTTACCTAATTATCTTAGTTAAAGAATATGTACTTTTTTAAATACCTTTCTACTTTAGCATTAGTCTATTTAGTCTGTCTGTCTGTTTGCAGGTAGTATGCTGCAGACAGTTTGTGTTCTATGCTTAAGTGTCTTATAGCAGCTTTCTAGAACTTACTTATAAATAGCTTGTCTTTATTAAAAATAATAATCTATAAGTATTTATAAACTAAGACTATATTTTACTTAAATTTATATATAAATTCCTTAGCTATTATAGTTTTCTTAGAAAGCTATGTGTATAAGAATTTTATAGTTTTATCTAAGGTAACTATTATTATGTTATAAAGCCTTTCTATGCTAGGTTTTTATAATAGCAGGAGCCTAGTTATAAAGTTAATAGTTATTATTATCTATAGCTATGCAAGGGCTTTAATAGATTATAATTATCTATACACTTTATGCCTTTTAGAGTTATTTTTGTTGTAAATGTTGTATTTACTTAGAATTTTAGTGCACAGTTATTTTAACTTTAAAACATTTCTAGAAATTATAACCTTAATCTTTTTCTACAGCGTTCTAATTCTAGAGTGTCTAAACATAAGAGCCTTATAGTATTCTCTAACAAAGTTCTTTTATCCTTACTCTACTACTATAAAAAAGTAGATTTCTGCTTTTAGATCTAGTCTATTATAAACTAATCTTTTTAGTTTTTTTTTAAATATAGTAAATTCTTCTATGTTTTTTTTTTCTTCTTTAAAGTAGTTAGCTTGCCTGCTTAAGGTGTCTACTTATTAGTTGCTAGTGCCTGCTACATGTTTTATAATAAAGTTAAACTAAGCTAGTTCTATTACTTATTATATATGCATTAGTAATAGTTTCTTTATTAGTATAAAAGTAGTTAAGTTTATATAGTTAGTGTATATAATAAATTACTAACGTGCCTAACAGGTTGGCCGGCCACACAGGTTAGCCGGCCACTTTTGCTAAGCCCCCACTAAAACCACTCTATTCTAGCGTAAAACAGCCTACTTTAGCCTTATGTAAAGTAATATAATATAAGATATTATTTAGAGTCTACTTCTACTACTTACTTATATATATATAAGTTATGCTTAGTCTAATTGCACTACTTATATTACCTTTAACTTAGCTTACTTTTTTTAGTACACACTTATGTTGTTAGCTTTTTTTATTACTACACGCTTTAAACTTTTTTAAAGTAGTTAGATAAGCTTTATTTTTAACTATTAAAGTTTTTTTTACTTAAATCTACTTTTTTTATGTAATTTATGTTATGTAGTAGCCTTATTTACTACTTAAAGCTCTATAATCTTCTTTTATACTAACACTAGCTTATACATAATAATTACTACCCTTTTTAAGACCTTTTTAAAGGCCTTTACTATAGATGTTAGTAAGCTATTTATATACCTTTAAATTTTTACTTTTATAAGTGTTAATTATAACTTAAATTTAAAAGTATTACTTAAGGTTTATAACTACTAAGGCTTATTATTAATAAGTAGTAGTAGTAATAGAGTATATAACTAAATGTTAAAGGCTATTTTAACTTATTTTAGGTTAAATAGGACTAAACTAGCACTTTAAAACTCTTTTTAAATATTACTAAAAGTAATTACTACATTAGAGGCGCATATAAAGTATAGTAGAAACTTAAGTTTTATAATATAAGTAATTTAGTTATATATAAGATTTTTAGCTTAGCGCTTATATACTTTCTTTAAAAAAGTAAAACAACCTACATTAAAAAGCTATAAAAGGTGTAATAAGTATAAAAGTATATAAATAGTAATAATCTTATTTTTTATAGTACTACTAAAAATTAAGTAAGTTATAACTTTTATAGCTATTAATAATAAAAAGCTAATAAGCGCTTATAACTTTTTTTATATGCTTATTAAAGTGCTTTAACTACTATAGCCTAAGCTTATTTATTATCTAGCTATTTTTAAAGACTATAATAACTTAGTTCTAAGGTAGATTTTTTTTATACTAAGTAAAAAAGTAATAGTAGCTTTTAAAGATAATAAAAAGTAAAATAGCTTACTTTATTATATTAATACTTTAAATAACTATTATCTACTTTTTATTACTTTACTATATTACTTTTAGCTGTCTTTATCTTTTTAAAGCTATAATAACTACTTTAGTTAATATTTAGCTTATTATAAAGCTTAACTTATTAAAGTTATATATGTTTTTATTCTAGATACTATAATTAGCTTTTATGTTAGCTACTAGGTAAAACTAGCCTTAGATAACTTCTAGATTCTTATAAAGTGCTTTTTTATAATTATACTTATAATTAAACTTTATTATAAACTTAGAGCAGTGCTTAACTTATATACTAGGCTAGTTTAAGCTAACCTAGCCTAGATTACACTTTGCGTGTAAGAAATTAGCTATATTAGCTATAGCTATAAGCTTAAAGAGAAATTTACATGTAATAAGCTTAAGTATGTACTTAATAACTACTTTTTTTTAAGCTTAGTTAGATTTCTTAATTTAGGCTAGCATTTTACTTATAAAGGCTGTCTAGCGTGTTAATTACTTAGTGTTATATAAAAGACATTATAGATAGCTGTAGCATGTTATAAGAAAAGTTTTAAGTCTTATTTAAAAGCCTAAAAAGTAAGCTATATTTAACATTCTTTAGAAGATTTAATCTAGTGTTGTTATTAAGGCATTATGTAGATAAGTAGAGTTTAGTAGGGGCTTAGCAAAAGTAGCTAGCTAACCTGTGTGGCTAGCTAACCTGTTAGGTACGTTAGCTAGTTTTTTATAACTTTATTTTCTATATTCTTACTATGTTTACTATTGCTTAAAGTTCTTTGTCTAGGATAGTGTACTTCTGCTCTAAAAAAGAGAATTTTGCTAAGTAATATGCTACTAGATGCTATTTTCTGTTTTCCTGTTTCTAAAAGAGTGCTGCTTCTTTAGCTCTTTTTAATACATCTATGTATAGCTTAGTTTCTAGCGTTAGGTTATATATTTATATTACTAGCTTACTAGTTATAATTTTTTAAAGTTCTTAGAAAGCTTTTGTTATTTAAAAGTTTTAAATAAACTTAGAGTATAGTTCTTTTTTAGTTATTATGTCTATTAAAGGTAACATGATTTTTAAATAGTTTTTAATTATTTATTACATATATCTTATTAGGCCTAGAAATCCTCTAACTTTTTTTACACTTATAAGCATTAGCTATTCTATTACTTTTTTAACTTTTATAAAGTTTATTTTAACTTTTTCTTTATTATTAATATATCTAATGTCCGTACGCAGCAGCAGCGTCGCGGCCTGGATACGAACGATCGCGCACGAGCAGGATCACGTATCAATGTCACATGATGCTTGTGCGCGAACCTCTGTGCGTAAACATCTAGATATCCCCCTTTTTCTCTGTACAGAGGAAAGACAAGAGTAATAGAACTAAAAACATGTTACTTTTACCTTACCTACCTTGTACACTGTGCACACTATACACTACTCTTACTTTTACTACTTAAGTGCTTATACTATAAGCAGCTAGCTATTAGAGCTTATTTAACACTAATTAGTAGTTAATTTAATTAACTATAAATTAGTAAAAGTAATAATAAAGTACTTATGCTTTATAAAGTACTTTATTTTATTACTTATTTTTTAGAAAAAGTAATAGCAGAGTACTTACACTTTATAAAGTACTTTATTTAGTTACTTATTTCTTAAAATAGCAGATTAATTCTTTACATTATATAGTAAGCTCTGCTACTGTATAAAGTAAAAAGAAGATAGTGTAAGATGCACACTAAAGCTACTAAAGCTGCACAACCTAGTAGCTAGATAATAGCATATTAATTCTTTACATTATACAGCAAGCTCTGCTACTGTATAAAGTAAAAAGAAAATAGTGTAAGGCGCACACTAAAGCTATTAAAGCTGCATAACCTAGCAGCTAAATAACAGCAGTACCTATATAATTTACTAGAAAAGTAATTAACTATACTATTATAATAAAATCTTATTAGCAACTAACAACTCTATGTAATAATAAAAAGAATAAAGAATAATTCTTATTATATAAACAACTTACAAAGAATATAAAGATATTAGAGGTAACACTATAAAACAAGACTAGCCTAGAGTACTAGAATAATAAGATTAACATGTTAAAGGCTTTAATAAGCTTATAGACTTAATTATACATAAGTTATATAATTACTAATCTACATATAATAACTTAGAAAAGCGCTACTTTTTTAAGTGCGTACATAAAGAATTTTAAAGGATAGACACTATAAGACTTTTTAGCACTTAGCTGCGTGTTTAAAAAAGAGCTTATATAAGTGCTAAAGGACAAGGGAATTACACTATAGCTAGGCACTAAAAGTACCTAAGCCTAGAAGCTGTATAATATAACATAAAAAAAAGTAATTGCACTAAAAAAGCTTTATATATAACCTTTATTACTATATAAAGCTCTACATAGAAGCAGACTAAACATAATGCTACTATTAACACTAAATGTACTAGTATTACCTGCTTCTACACTTTAGCTAGCACTACACTAATTACTGTATAAACAATACATGCCACCCTACCTAACGCCTGCTCCACACCCTTAATTGTACACACCACCGCCTGCAGTAGTGTATGCACCACTAATACCACCTGCACAATCTATACTACATTACAACCTGTATAAACTTTTACTCTAGAAGGAAACTACTAAAGAAAAACTTTTAGCAGATAAGATTATATAATTTTAAAAAGCATAAAAAAAATAATAACTACATAAGTTAACTATATAACATTTTTATAGATAAAATAAAGATTTTTATTAATTTATGTTAATAGCTAGATATTTAGAAAACTTAGTACACAGACATCTTTCTAGATATTCTAGAAGGTTAGGCAAATATGCACTATATGTATAACATAGGCCCTAGAAATAACTAGAAGCATTTATATAACACCTTAAGCATTATAATAAAAGATTTTACATAAAGAGAAGAAAAGAAACTATAAAAGGCAAAGTTTTATATAAAAAGTAAGACTATTCTAGTAGAGAAGCAACTTATTAAGTTTAATAGTAAAAAAATTAAACTTACGCATAATATAGTAGTTTTTACTTAAAAGAGATAAGTAAGCTACCTTTATATAATTAACCTAGAGGACAAGGATGCTGCACAATAATATGTTAAGTAATGTGTAAGAGGGGTATACATTGTATCTATGTGTTAACTAGAGGCAGTATTTAACCTCTTTATTACTGCACAAACTATAGACCCTTTGCATAATAATATTAACACACTTAACACATAAATCTAATAGTAGATAGATAATAGTAAGCGCAGTTTTACCTTTTTACTATTATAACTTAATTATGTAAAGCTATTTATCTTTATAAATAAATTATTTACTAATAATAAAGACCTTAGCTTATAGCTAGAATTTTTAATTATATTAGGTAATAAAAACTATATAGAGTAAAGTAACTACTTTAAAATACTAGGCAACATTATACACTAGAATTCTACTAAGTGTAAAAAAGTAACTAGAAGTGTCTTTGCTAGCAAACTATATAGAATAGTTAAAGAGTTTAATAATGTAATTACACTTAGTACAACTTTATAGTAAATTATATAAACACTTAAACTACTACTAATTCTAGTAGTAATCTACATAGATTTAAGGTTTCTATATAATTACCTTATTAAGCTAAGCACTACTAGTAAAAAGCAACTTATAATTAATATTATGTTACTCTATAAATTATATAAGAAAAGGGAAATTACTAAGATAAAGTAAATTAATAGTAAAAATAACTTAGTAGATGTATATATAAAAAAAACACTAAACTAGGCTTTTTAATTATTAGTCCTAACTAACTACCTCTCTGTCTAGATAGAAGCATCTGTAGACTAGCTAGATTCTGTGCGTAAAGATGCTCTAAACTAACTAGACTAATAACACCTTTATATAAGGCCTATCTTTTTTATTTTTTTTTATTATACACACTTATTTTTTTTATTATAAGATTAAAAGAGAAGAATATGTAAAAAAGATAGTCTATTTATCTAGTATATAGAAGAAGAAAAAGCTACCACCTCTTATATATAGTAGTTACAATGCAGACTACAGCTCTGCTATACGCATAAGGCGCAGGCATTAGCCTAGAAGTTAGCTAACATATAACACTTAATAAAAAAAAAGGCACTAGTAGTGCTACTATAATAATAAGCATATAGAGTTACTAGGACTTAACTATAACTCTAGACTAGAACTGCACAGAAGTACCTCTTATAATGCATAACCTTTGCTGCCTACAGCTGCAGATTAGTGCTAGCAGGTAAAATAACATTAATATTATAAAATAGTAAAGCTGCTACATGCTACTTCTTAGCCTATTTATAATTAGCATTTTATATAAGAAGAAAGCAGAAGAGCTAAAGAATTTATATATTTATACTAAAACGCTAAATAAACTGCTAATTAGTAGTAGAACTAGTTAAAAGGGTAACACAGATGCGCCCTAGGCTGCTAGACTACACAAGGACGTTAAAGACGCCCACACTAACAGCGCTAGAGGTAGAGGAGGAAGGCTAGAGAGACATCTCTCTCTCTCTCTCTCTCTATGTGTGTGTGTGTGTGTGCAGGCAGGAGTATCTGTCACTGTTAGCACTATACAAAAAGAAAAAAAAGCTAGGAAATAGTATAGTAGAGCTTAAAAAGTAAAAGATAAAGAAGAGAAAGTAAAAAAAAAAAGAAGACTTTATTATATACACCTCCCTACGCACCTGCCTACACAAAGATTTTACACTATTCTAGCATAAAACCTTACATAAAATAGTTTATACACTACTAAATTACTTATAAAGTAAGCGCATAAAAGCTAGATAATAATAGCCTAAAACTTTTTACACTATTTATAAAGCTACTTATATAGTGTAACTAGCCTATCTTAATGTACAGCATTACTAAGGCAAGTTCTAATAAATAAGGTAGAGTAAAGGTAGAACATAATTAAATAGACCTACACAGACAGAAAGAAGGTAACACGTACAGAAGGTAACTCTTTAGATAAAAAGAAAAGTTGCTAGTGTCTGTACACAGCAGCAGCGTTGCAGCCTAGATATAAACAATTGCGCATAAGCAGGATTACATATTAATGTTACATAATGCTTATGTGTGAACCTCTGTGCGTGAACATCTAAATATCCCCCTTTTTCTCTGTATAGAGGAAAGATAAGAGTAATAGAACTAGAAACATGTTGCTCTTACCTTACCTACCTTATACACTGTGCACACTGTACACCACTCTTACTCTTGCTACTTAAGTGCTTATACTATAAGCAGCTAGCTGTTAGAGCCTATTCAACATCTAAGGTATTTAGTTTCTTATATATTAAATTTATATTTTAAGAGTTGTAGGTAAAGTCTATATTTTTATAACTAGTCTAGTACTAGTTTTACTTTTATAACATAGTCTAGTTTATTACTTTTAGTATAGATAAGAATGTTATCTAGGTATACTAGTATAAAGATGTCTAAGTATAAGTTAAGTATAGTGTTAATTACTTATTAGAAGGTAGCTAGTGCATTAGTTAATCTAAATAGTATAATAAAAAGCTGTTGCGTTTGCCAAAAGGTCAACCTCCCAGCTAGCACAGCAGAAGGATATATATAGACGGATAGCTGTACGCGACACACCCCCCCAGCTTAAACTGTGGAACAAGAGAGGTGAAACATAGTAAAACAACCTTAACACACTCTCCCTAGCCTAAGCAACAGAACTTAGAGACAGATCTAGTAAGGTAGCCTCTGTAATAGACGCACTGCCTAAATGCTCTTTGCTAAGCGTAGGAATTAAACACGCAGTGCTCTAGGATAATGCGACCCTATTAGTAGAGCAGGGGTGTGTAAATTTTTAAACGCTAACTATCTACACTACGCTGTGAACTAGGCTTATAACTGTTGCGTTTGCTAAAAGGTTAACCTCCTAGCTAGCACAGCAGAAGGATATATATAGACGGATAGCTGTACGCGACAAAAGCTTATAAAAGCCTTTTAGAGTTTAAAAGGCTGTTATCTATTTATAGCTTTCTTTTATTTATATTTTATTAAATCTATCTTACATGTTAAACTTAGTGTAATGCTTAGTTTTATAAAGCTAATTTATTATGTTTTATATAATAAGTAGCAGAAACTAATCTTAAATAGTGTTTTTATTAAAAGTTTAATAGTTCTAGTAAACTCTTATCTTCTCTTCTTTTTTCTTTGTAAATACTACTACTAAGGCTAATGTACTTCATAGGCGAGTTGCTTACACACCTAAGTTGCTTACTTTTACTAAGACCCTACTACACTACTCTTTCTACACTAATGTATTCCTAACAACACTACTTAAATGTGTTAAAGGAATGTTAGATGCAGCTTACACTCTAGGCTTTTAAATAAAACACAACACTTTTTAACTAACACGCTGCAGCTATCTATAGAGTCTTTTAAAAGATAATAAGTAACTAACATGCTAGACAACCTTTCTAAGCTAATTATACAGCTAACTTATAAAAGCTAGATAATAATAAGGAGTAGGTAATTATTTAGCACATACTTAAGCTAAATGCGCAAGGATTTCCCTCCTAGCTAGCAGCTATAGCTAATATAGCTAATTCTTTACACACTAAGTGTAATATAGGCTATGTTAGTATAAACTAGCTTAATACATTTATTAAGTGTTACTTAGAGCTTAAAGTAAAGTTTAAGCATAAGTATAACTATAAAAGAGCTTTTTATAAAAATTTTATAGTAATTTAAGGCTAGTTTAACCTTATAAAGAATATTAAAGCTAAGTATAGCATCTAGAATAACAACACGTATAACTTTAACAAGATAAGGTTTATAATAGGCTAGATATTTACTAGAGCAGTTATTACAGGTTTAGAGAGACAAGGACAGCTAAAAGCAGTCTAGCTAGGTAACTAGGAGTAGACAACAGCTATCTAGAGCATTAATGCTAAAAGGTAGGCTATTTTGCTTTTTATTATTTTTTAGAGTAGTAACTACTTTTTAAACTAGTATAAGAAGGAAAATCTACTTTAAGATTAAGTTATTATAATCTTTAAGCACAGCTAGACTACTAATTAGCTTAGTCTAGACTAGTTAAAGCACTTTAACGCGCATATAAAAAAGTGTACTGTTAGCAGCTACTGTCTACTAGTTATTAACAGCTATAAGAGCTATAACTTACTTTATTTCTAGTAATACTATAAAGATAATAAGATTATTACTATTTATATACTTTTTTACTTATTGCACCTTTTATAGCTACTTAATGTAGGTTGTTTTGCTTTTTTAAAGAAGGTGTATAGGCGCTAAGCTAAAAACCTTATACATAACTAAATTACTTATATTATAAAAATAAAGTTCCTACTATGCTTTAAAGCAGCCTATAATGCTATAATTACTTTTAGTAATATTTAAGAAGAGTTTTAAAGCGCTAGATTAGTTTCTTTTAACCCACAATAAGTTATAATAAGCCTTAATATAAAGTTGCGCACTCTATTACTACTACTACCTATATATAACAAGCTCTAGTAGTTATAAACCCTAAGCAATACTTTAGAACTTAAGTTGCAATTAATGCTTATAAAGATAAAAATTTAAAAGCATATAAATAGTTTACTAACTTCTATAGTTAAGGCGTTTAAGAAAGTCTTAAAGGGGGCAGCAATAATTATACATAAGCTAGTGTTAGTGTAATAGGAAATTACTAAGCTTTAAGCAGCTAATAAGGCTGCTACGCAACATAAATTACATAAAAAAAAGTAAATTAAGGTAAAAAGGACCTTAATAATTTAGGAAAGCCTACGCTTAATAGCTCTAAAGGAGTTTAGAGCGCGCAGTAATAGAAAGAAGGCAAAGAAGCAGGTGCAAGCTAAAGTAGGTAAGCTATCCTAAAGGCGCTGCAGATAGTGCAATTAGACTAGGCATAACGCGCAAATGTGTAAGCAAGAAGCAGAAGTAGTATCTAAATAATATTCTAGGCTGTACTGTACTATATAGTGCTAGAGCGGGTTGTTATGGGCTATAATAGAGTTTGTTAGGGTGGGGTCTTGGCAAAAGTGAGCGACTCGGGTGTGTGAGCAACTCGCCTATGAAGTACGTTATAAGGCTTTTACTTTTTCTTATATATTCTCTTACTAGCATTTTGTCTATGTATTTTTATAGAGCTTTTTTTTAAATCCTAGTAAGTAGTCTTAGCTTGTGTGTTTTTAGCTATAGATTTAGTTTTAGGTTTATAGCATAATCCTATAGTTAATAGGGTAGCAGTTCTTCTAGATCTTTAGGTATTTTAAATATGTCTTAATAGTTGCTGTATTTTTTAAGAATTATATGTTCTTTTTCTTATACTATTTTATATATTTCTGCTTATTCTATTTTCTTATCTTTAAGCATTTCTTTAAGTGTAGTTTTCTTAAGTTTTTTTATTATTATTTAAATAGCGTAGGCTTCTAGTTTTTAGTAGAGAAACTTCTTTAGTTTCTATTTCTTAGAATACTATCCTACTTCTTACTTTACTTATTTGTGCGCTAAGCAGTTGTTCTAATAGCATGCTAACTAAGTTATTATAGCGTGCTGTTCTAGAGTCTAGATAGTTATGTTTTTCTAGTTAATTTCTAGATTATGCTTATATAACTAGTTATATTTAAGTATTGCTTAATATTTTCTACTAAGAAGTAGAATACTTAGAGATCTTTATTTAAAAGTGTTTTTTATTTATAGTTCTAGCTTAACTGTTTCTAATTATATATAGCTATTTCTAAATTTAATTAACAAAGCATTTACTAAAGAGACTTTAAAAGAGTTTTTCTTTACTTAGTATAGTATGTCTTGTTAGTCTACCTAGTTAAAGTTAATAGTAGTAAATATACATCTGCTATCTATTAACACTACTTTTTTTCTTCTGTTAAGAGTAAATTTTATAGTAAAACTTTTACTAATTTCTTATCTTACTACTACTAGAATCTTAGCATTATAGAAGATTTTTTTATAGTTAAGAGTATTATCTAGCTTAACATTTTCTATGTCTTTTTTATATTTGTCTATCTAGTCTGTCTAGATTCTGTATTGCTAGTGTTCTTAGATTATGCAGTTGTCTACTAGGCAGTCTCTATTCTTAACTTAATAATGTTAGGGAAGCTAGTTGTTTTATCTTTATGCCTTTTATTAAAAGTAGTAAAAGGTGTAGCTTATATATTTTTATAGTTAGTCTATGCTTCTTGTTTATAGCTTAGTTTTATGCTACAATGTAGGCAGCTTAGCATTTTACACTAGGTTGCTGCTTCTTTTAAAGTGTTGTTACCTATAAAATTTTCTTTTACTAACTATAGCTACTATCCTACTTAATGCTTTATAGGCTAATGTTGTACACAATATTAATTAGTGCATAGGTACTACTTTATTAGGCATTCTTTTAGGTTTATGTAGACTAGTACTAGCTGTACTTAGGTCTATCTAGGGTATTCTTTTATTCTAATAATTTATAGAGAGTGTGCTTTATATTTGCATTTAAATTCTTTATATTATTTACTTTTACATAGAATGTAGTACTAGTTAATTTATTCTATTTTAAGTTTTTTCCTTATTATTGCAAGTGCTAGAGGTAGTGTTCTAGATCTTTTATAGTAGAGTTATAGAGTATAAAGTAACATGCTTTACTATTTAAAGCCTTTTCTATTTTTTTTTAAAAAAACTTCTATCTCTTTATCTTATTTAAGATACTATAATATGTTTTAGTAATATTTAAGATAAATTTATATATGTTTATGTTATTATTAATGTGTACCTTATAGTATTCCTTTTTATAATAGTTGTAGTTATAGGCTTCTCTACATTTCTAACATTTGCTGTAATAGAATTAGTAGGCTAATTTTTCTATAAGTATGCTTATTATTAGTTATTTTAAGAGGAATTTATCTTCTTTTTATTTTATATTCTTAACATAGTTTACTACTTATGTTAAGTTGCGCTGTCTTTTAAAAACAGCAGCTTATTTAATTACTTAGAGAACTTCTTAGTTATCCTATACTTTTACTTTCTAGTAATTTCTAGAACAGTTTAGTAGTTTATAGTTAGCTTTATATCTCTAGTAAAGTTATTTATTAAGTTTGTTATAAATTTTTTTTAACATTAGCCTTTATTTAGCTTACATAACTTTTATAGCTAGTCTCTTATTTTTATTCTCTAAGTTCCTAGAGTCTAGATATTTTTAATAAAAGTAGCCTACTTTTTTATAGATTAGATAGGCTTTTTTTAAGCTATTTTTTTATTTCTTGCTTAAAAGTAGTCTGTTACTTTTAGAAAGACTCTTACTTTTTTTCTTAGAAGTACTATATATGTGTTTTACATAACTAAGGTCTAACGTACCTAACAGGTTAGCTGGCTACTTTTGCTAAGCCCCTACTAAAACTACCCTATTCTCTCGCAAAACAGCCTACTTTAGCCCTGTATAAAGTAATACAACATAAGATATTATTTAAAGTCTACTTTTACTACTTACTTACATATACGCAAGTTATGCTTAGTCTTATTACACTACTTATATTACTTTTAACTTAGCTTACTTTTTTTAGCGTGCACCTGTGTCTTTAGCTTCTTTCTATTACTACACACTCTAAACTTCTTTAAAGCAGTTAGACAAGCCTTATTCTTAACTATTAAAGTCTTTTTTACTTAAATTTACTTTCTTTTATGTAATCTATATTACATAGTAGCCTTATTTACTGCTTAAAGCTTTATAATCTTATAGCCTACTCTATTATATTAATGCCCTAGATAACTGTTGTTTACTTTTTATTACCTTACTATATTACCTTTAGCTATCTTTGTCTCTTTAAAGCTATAATAACTGCTCTAGTTAATATTTAGCTTATTATAAAGCCTAACTTATTAAAGTTATACTTATTTTTATCTTAGATACTATACTTAGCTTTTATGTTAGCTACTAGGTAAAACTAGCCTTAGATAACCTTTAGATTTTTATAAAGCACTTTTTTATAATTATACTTATAATTAAACTTTATTAAGAACTTAAAGCAGTGCTTAACCTACATACTAGGCTAGTTTAAGCTAACCTAGCCTAGATTACACTCTGCAGGTAAGGAATTAGCTATATTAGCTATAGCTATAAGCTTAGATAGAAATCTACATGTAATAATGTTTGCAGTGGTGACACTCGGATGCGTCGTCACCATAGTCGCACGATAGTCGGATGTGTCGTCACACGATGATCATGCGTCGGCACCATAGTCGTATGCATCTCAGCACAGTCTGTTGCCACGACTCACCCACTTATTTCGCATATATATAGACTCCTGCA
Source organism: Lindgomyces ingoldianus (assembly GCF_010093535.1). Taxonomy (NCBI): domain Eukaryota; kingdom Fungi; phylum Ascomycota; class Dothideomycetes; order Pleosporales; family Lindgomycetaceae; genus Lindgomyces; species Lindgomyces ingoldianus. The sequence goes on along the minus strand of NW_022985180.1, from coordinate 986,378 downwards.
AAGGACTCCTCTAGCAATACAATACAATCCAGTTCCTCATGTCTTTGGTGCTCCACATAGCTTCACAAATAAGCTTAAGTATATACTTAACAACTACTTTCTTTTTAAGCTTAGTTAGATTCCTTAATTTAGGCTAGCATTCTACTTATAAAGGCTGTCTAGCGCGTTAATTACTTAGTGTTATGTAAGAGACATTATAAATAGCTACAGCGTGTTATAAGAAGAGTTTTAAGTCTTATTTAAAAGCCTAAAAAGCAAGCTATATCTAACATTCTTTAGAAAATTTAATCTAGTGTTGTTGTTAAAGCATTATGTAGATAGGTAGAGTTTAGTAGGGGCTTAGCAAAAGTGGCCAGCTAACCTGTGTAGCCGGCTAACCTGTTAGGTACGTTATTAGTTTTTTATTATATTAAAGAGCCTTCTTCTTTTTAGGTGTCTATTTAGACTTTTATGTTGTTATACCTGTTTTTTTCCCCTCTAATGTTTTATATGTCTTTTGTTATAGGTTATTACTTAGTTAATAAATTTATCTAAAGTCTTTAGTTTTTTATTATGCATAAATTTATTCTTAACTATATTGTTTAGCCTATTATAGAACATTTTACTTATAGCTTATTAGTCTATCTATCTACAGATAGCTAGTTATTTGCAGAAGTAAGGTATATAATGTTAGACTATTTTTCTCTTTATTTTAAAGCGTTTATTTTATTAACTACTGTTTTTTTTTTAGTTTACTAGTTTATAAATAGCAGTTAGAGCTTCTTTAAAGAAATTAATGCTACTAAAAAAAAATATTTTTAATAAAAAATTTTTATTAGTTTTAAAATCTATCTAGTTGTCTACATAGAGTTAGAACTAAATAGCTAGAGAGCCTTTTAGATAAAGCTTTATTTAAAAGATTATTTCTTTATAAGTTTAAAAAGCACTCTTATTATATTATATATAGAGGTAGTATTAAGTAAAGAATAGCTTAAGATTCTTTACACTTTTAGTAAAAGCTTTAAGAGGTGGAAGTTTTAATGTTTTTTTAAAGTCTATGTTTAGTTTTTTTAAACTGTATTTCTTAAGTTTAATACTTTAAGTTAGAGGTTTTAAATCTACGCATTTACTATTATTAGTCTATAATTTACTAATTAGGCTAATAGTTATTTTAGTTTAGTAATCTTGTTTCTTATGTTGTTTAGCTGTTTAGTTAACGCTTTCTTATTTAGAGTTAGAATCTAGCTAGTGCCTACTAGTAAGGCACTAATTATTTTCTAGTTAGTAGAGGTAATATTTAGATTTATACTTTATTAGAGATAGTAATTAATGTTATAGTCTTAACTTTAAAGAAATAGTTTTTAAAGAACTCTAGGCCTATAGAGAATAGTTAGGTGAATAGAGAGAAGAGAACTTAGCCTTATTAGGTGTACAGTCTGTTAGGGCGCAGTTACAAGAACTAGAAGAGGCAGCTAACTGTGGTTTACTCTACAACAGCAGTATAAGGCGCTTAGGTTAAACAGTTCCTTTAGTAGAACAAGAAAGAAGGTATATATAGTGTAAGATATATAATTAGATTACTTTTTATTAAAAAGTAGTAATGCTACTTAGTCTATATAAAGAATAAACTAACTATTAATTACAGCTTTCTAAATAAAGTTAGAATTCTAAACTATATACATAGGTTTGCATGCAAACGTTCCTTGCTTATTAGATGATGCACTCCGCCGCGCATTGGTCCAAGAGCTTAGTCCATTCCTCGTCCGTTAAGTCACGTGACTTATCAGGGAAGGAATCAAGGACTTTCCATCCTTGATTGTTTAAACAGTGGGGCACAGCTGACTAGTTGCTTACAGTCTAATTGTAGGCTGTAACACTTAGTTAATGTAGTGATAAACTAGAATAAACTAAACTTTAATTATAACTTTTCTATAATAGTTAAGATCTAAAGTATATACATAGAGTTCTAAGAATTAATTATTATTGCATGCTGTAAGCGTCTAACACTATAGCACTTATTAGCGCTTCTAACGCTTAAACGTTCTTTTCTTATTAGACGCTATATTTAGCTGTGCACTAGCTTAGTAAGTCTGTTTATTTATTGTCTATTAGGTTACATAACTTAACAGGTAGAGTAACAAGGGAATTTTAGCATTGTTTATTTAAATAGTTGTAACGATTCTCATGAATCGTTCCATCTCGGGTCGCCCGAGACCTATCCGAAGGGCCCCTGTACCGGCCCCGACCCCGACCCTGCAACGGCACAGGCAAGACAACGGGTCCGAATGCGGTGGGAATCCACTCAGAGGCATATGGGAGTGCGTGGGGACTTAGAACCTAGGAATTTCTATTAACACCTATAGGCCTTGTATAAAGGATATTAGAAAACTACTAAGCTAGCTAAAAAAAAAGGTGCAACTAAATACTTAGATAAATAAAGATAACTATAAAAGATAAAGTTAAGTTATAGTTAAAGCTAATATAGAGACTCTTTAGATAGAATCTAAGTAACCTAAGATAAAACAATTTATAAGTGTAACGGCGCAGGCAAGACAATGGGTCCGAATGCGGTATGAATCCACTCAGAGGCATATGGGAGTGCGTGGGGACTCAGAGACCTGGGAATACC
>NW_022985180.1:921330-983760 GCF_010093535.1 Lindgomyces ingoldianus | reverse complement strand
GCGCAGGCAAGACAATGGGTCCGAATGCGGTATGAATCCACTCAGAGGCATATGGGAGTGCGTGGGGACTCAGAGACCTGGGAATACCAATGACACCTATAGGCCTTGTATGTAGGATATCAGAAAACTACCGAGCTAGCTACAGGGGCAAGGTGCGACTAAATACATGAGGGAATAGGGGTAACTGCGGGGGGCTGGGTCGAGTCATGGTCGGGGCCGATACGGGGACCCTTCGGATAGGATCCGAGCGACCCGATATGGAACGATTTGTAGAATCGTTACAATAAGACTTATTACACTACTTTCTTTTTTATAAGCTAATAGTCTTTATTTATAGTGTGTAAGAAATATTTAAAACTAATTTAAAATTAATTTAAATAAAATATAACGTACTTTACAAGCAAGTTGCTTACACACCTAAGTTGCTTACTTTTGCTAAGACCCCACCCTAACAAACTTTATTATAGCCTATAACAACCTGCTCTAGCACTATATAGTACAGTACAGCCTAGAATATTATTTAGATACTACTTCTACTTCTTGCTTATATGTTTGTATGTTATGCCTAGTCTAATTGCACTATTTATAGTGCCTTTAGAATAGCTTACTTACTTTTGCTTACACTTACTTCTTTACCTTCTTTTTATTACTATGCGCTGTAAACTTTTTTAAAGCTATTAAGTGTAAGCTTTTTTAAATTATTAAAGTTTTTTTTACTTTAATCTACTTTCTTTTATATAATTTATATTATGTAGTAGCCTTATTAGCTACTTAAAGCTTAGTAATTTCTTATTATACTAATACTAGCTTATATGTAATTATCAGGGTTGCCACTTTTTAGTAATAGTAATTACTTAGTAATTACTAAGTGCTAGTAATTACTATTTTTATAAATAGATATTTTATAGAAAAAGATTTTAAGTAGTAAAAGTAATAATTATTATAATAGTATAACGTACTTCATGGGCGAGTTGCTCACACACCCGAGTCGCTCACTTTTGCCAAGACCCCACCCTAACAAACTCTATTATGGCCTATAACAACCCGCTCTAGCACTATATAGTATAGTATAGCCTAGAATATTATTTAGATACTACTTCTACTTCTTACTTACACATTTACGTGTTATGCCTAGTCTAATTGCACTGTCTATAGCGCCTTTAGAATAGCTTACCTACTTTAGCTTACACCTGCTTCTTTGCCTTTTTTCTATTACTGCGCGCTTTAAACTCCTTTAAAGCTGTTAAGCGTAAGCTTTTTTAAATTATTAAGGTTCTTTCTGCCTTAATTTACTTTTTTTTTATGTAATTTATATTATGTAGCAGCTTTATTAGCTACTTAAAGCTTAGTAATTTTCTATTACACTAACACTAGCTTATATGTAATTATTACTACTTTTTTTAAGACCTTCTTAAACACCTTAACTATAAAAGTTAGTAAACTATTTATATGCTTTTAAATCCTTATTTTTATAAGCATTAATTATAACCTAAGTTCTAGAGTATTGCTTAGGGTTTATAACTACTAAGGCTTGTTATATATAGGTAGTAGTAGTAATAGAGTGCGCAACTTTACATTAAGGCCTATTATAACTTATTATAAGTTAAAAAGAACTAATCTAGCGCCTTAGAACCTTTCTTAGATATTACTAAAAGTAATTACAGCATTATAGGCTACTTTAAAGCATAGTAAGAACTTTATCTTTATAATATAAGTAATTTAGTTATGTATAAGGTTTTTAGCTTAGCGCCTATACACCTTTTTTAAAAGAGTAAAATAACCCACATTAAGTAGCTATAAAAGGTGTAATAAGTAAAAAAGCATGTAAATAGTAATAATTTTATTATTTTTACAGTATTACTAAAAATAAAGTAAGTTGTAGCTCTTATAGCTATTAATAACTAGCAGACAGTAGCTGCTAATAGTACACTTTTTTATATGCACGTTAAAGTGCTTTAACTAGTCTAGACTAAGCTAATTAGTAGTCTAGCTGCGCTTAGAGATTATAATAACTTAATTTTAAGGTAAATTTTCTTTTTTATACTAGTTTAAAAAGTAGTTGCTACTTTAAAAAATAATAAAAAGTAAAATAGCCTACCTTTTAGCATTAATGCTCTAGATAGCTATTGTCTACTTCTAGTTACCTAGCTAGACTACTTTTAGCTGTTATTATTTCTCTAAACTTGTAATAACTACTCTAGTAGATATCTAGCCTATTATAAACTTTATCTTGTTAAAGTTGTATGTGTTGTTATTTTAGATGCTATACTTAGCTTTAATATTTTCTATAAAGTTAAACTAGCTTTAAATTACTATAAGATCTTTATAAAAAGCTTTTTTATAGTTATACTTAAACTTAAACTTTACTTTAAGCTTTAGGTAACACTTAATAAATATATTAAGCTAGTTTATGCTAACATAGCCTATATTATGCTTAGTGTGTAAAGAATTAGCTATATTAGCTACAGCTGCTAGCTAGAGGGGAAATCCTTGCGCATCTAGCTTAAGTATGTGCTAAATAATTACCTACTTTTTATTATTATCTAGCTTTTATAAGTTAGCTATATAATTAGCTTAGAAAAGTTATCTAGTGTGTTAGTTACTTATTATCTTTTAAGAGACCTTATAGATAGCTGCAGCATGTTAGTTAAAAAGTGTTATGTCTTATTTAAAAGCTTAGAGCACAAGCTATATTTAATGTTTCTTTAACACATTTAAGTAGTGTTATTAAGAATGCATTAACGTACTTCATGGGCGAGTTGCTCACACACCCGAGTCGCTCACTTTTGCCAAGACCCCACCAAACCACCCTTCCTACACCAATGCATTCCCCACAACACTACTTAGACGCGCTAAAAGAATGTTAGATACAGCTTACGCTCTAAGCTTTTAAATAAGGCATAAAACTCTTAAAAAAATGTGCTGTAGCTATGTGTAAAGTCTTATAAAAGACAACAAATAACTATAGCACTAGACAACCTTTACAAGCTAATTCTACAGCTAAATTATAGAGGCTAGGCAATAAAAAGAAGCAGGTAATTATTAAGACTATACTTAAGCTATATGCGCAAGGAATTTCCCCTTAGATAGCATTTATAGCTAATATAGCTAATTCTTTGCGCGCTAAGCGTAATCTAGGCCATGTTTGCATAAACTAGCCTAGTACGTTTGTAAAGCGTTATTTAGAGCTTAAAGTAACATTTAAGCGTAAGTACAACTATAAGAGAGCCCTTTATAAGAGTCCTAGGGTAATTTAGGGCAGGTTTAGCCTTGTAGAGAATATTAAAGCTAAGTATAGCATCTAGGATAATAACACGTACAACTTTAGCAAGATAAGGTTTATAATTAGCTAGATATCTTTTAACTATACTTACGCTTAGAACTTCACTTTAAGCTCTAAATAACGCTTTACAAACGTACTAGGCCAGTTTATGCAAACATAGCCTAGATTACGCTTAGCGCGCAAAGAATTAGCTATATTAGCCACAAATGCTATCTAAGGGGAAATTCCTTGCGCATATAGCTTAAGTATAGTCTTAACAATTACCTACTCCTTTTTATTGCCTAGCCTTTGTGATTTAGCTGTAGAATTAGCTTATAAAGGTTATCTAGCGCTGTAGTTATTTATTGTCTTTTATAGGACTCTGCACATAGCTACAGCACATTTCTTTAAGAGTTTTATGTCTTATTTAAAAGCTTAGAGCGCAAGCTGTATCTAACATTCTTTTAGCGCGTCTAAGTGGTGTTGTGGGGAATGCATTAGTGTAGGAAGGGTGGTTTAGTGGGGTCTTGGCAAAAGTAAGCGACTCGGGTGTGTGAGCAACTCGCCTATAAAGTACGTTAGTATAGGAAGGGTAGTGTAGTAGGGTCTTAGCAAAAGTAAGCAACTTAGGTGTGTAAGCAACTTGCCTATAAAGTACGTTATAACAATTCTTATGTCTCTAGTAATATATAAAGCTTTTTTATTAAAAAAAAAACTATATAAGCTAAAAAAAATTAACAAGTAATTACTATAATTTAAACAACTATAATATATATAATACTATTTAACATATATATTTACTTTACTAAAGTTATTCTACTTATTAATATTACTAACTTTATTTATATTATATTATAATTTTAGTTTTAGTAAAAAAATTAATGTTAAAAAGATATATATTTTATACTATATTTAGTTAGTAGATATTTTTATAATTGCTATTTCTATTCTTATAGTAAAAAGCAACTTTTTTATAATTATACTTTACCTAGTGGTTCTAAAGGAAAACAAAAACAAATAATAAATCTAGAAGATAAAGAAGAGTTAAAAGAGTTAGAAAATAAAAGTACTACTAGCGTCTCTAGTTATAATAGTACTACTTGTAGTTATATATAGTAAAGCTATAAATTAAAACTATTTAGTTTATTTTATTTATTTAGTTTATTTTAGTTACATAATTTATTTAGTTATTTTCTTTATTTTAGTTATTTCTTTTACTTTAGTTATTTTTTATATTTAAGTTATTTAGTTTATTTAAGTTATTTAGTTTATTTAAATTATTTAGTTTATTTAAGCTATTTAAGTTACTTAGTTTATTTAAGTTACTTAGTTTATTTAAGTTACTTAGTTTACTTAAGTTATTTTCTTTATTTAGATTATTTAAATTATTTAGTTAGATTAGTTTATTTAGTTAAATTATTTTACTTAGTTTACTAAGTTTATCTAAATATAGTAGTCTAAGTAAAATAAGAAAAATAAAGTTAAAAGTGCTATAAATTTTAAATAGCTAATTAAGACTTATGTTATACTTTTATACTATTTTTAGTAAATAGTAATTACTAGATTACTATAGTAATTACTATAGTAAACAGCAACCCTAGTACTAAGCTTTTAAAGTTATAGTGCTATACTTTACTTATATAAAATTTTTTATGCTTATGTTTATTAGTGCTAGCTTTTATTTTAAGGCTTATATAAGTGCTTATAAAGTAGATTAGTTCTCTAATATAAGCTGCATTATTATAAGTCTAAGAAGCTCGAGTGCAACAGTTACATTAACTTAGTTCTAGATTATCTAAAAATATGTTATTTAAAAAGCCTAGTTACTTAATTAAGCTTAGTACTTAGTAATATTAGTCTAGTACTATACATTAGCTTTTTTTAGTAGGTTCTTAGTAGTAATTACTTTAAGTGTAGGCATCTCTAGAGCGCTGTCTATAGGATTTAGAGCGTCTAGTCTATCTAGATTAATTATGTCTTATAGGTTTTTGCTAAGAGCATAGAACTAGAGCTAGATAAACTAAAGAGGCTAGCTTATATAGTCCTTAAGCTAGTACACTCTTATTAAAAAAGAAGCATCTTAATTAGCTATAACATAGGCTTTAAAAGTAATAAAAATAAGAGAGCTTTTAAACAGCTTTTACTAGTGCTATAGTTATACAGGGAGAATTGTCCTAGGTTCTTAAAACGCTAGGCCTATAACTGTAGAGGATAAAATAGCCTAGCAGTAGCTGTTTAGAAGATTAGATAAAGTAACTCTGCTATCTAAGAGAGCTAAAGGCTCTCCTTATATACACTAAGCTTTAGAACATAATATCTCCAGATCCCAAGCTGCGTCCCAGGCTCTGAGCCCCAGCCAAGGCTCTTAGTCTACGCGACAAATAGTTTACTAACTTTTATATTTAAACTGTTTAAAAAAAGTTTTAAAAAGAGTAGTAATAATTATATATAAGCTAGTATTAGCATAATAAAAAATTACTAAGCTTTAAGCAGCTAATAAAGCTACTTGTCTGTACGCAGCAGCAGCGTCACGGTTTAGATACAAGCTATCGCGCACGAGCAGGATCACGTATCTATGTCACATGATGCTTGTGCGCAAACCTCTGTGCGTAAACATCTAGATATCCTCCTTCTTCTCTATACAGAGAAAAGACAAGAGTAATAAAACTAGAAATATATTACTCTTACCTTATCTACTTTATACACTGTGCACACTATACACTACTTTTACTTTTACTACTTAAGTGCTTATACTATAAGCAGCTAGCTAACAGAGCCTATTTAACACTAATTAGTAGTTAATTTAATTAACTATAAATTAGTAAAAGTAATAATAAAGTACTTATACTTTATAAAGTACTTTATTTTATTATTTATTTTTAAAGATAGTAGATTAATTTTTTACATTATATAGCAAGCTCTGCTACTGTACAAAGTAAGAAGAAAATAGTGTAAGACACATACTAAAGCTATTAAAGCTACACAACCTAGGAGCTAGATAACAGCAGTACTTATATAATTTACTAGAAAAGCAATTAACTATACTACTATAATAAAATTCTACTAGTAACTAATAACTTTATGTAATAATAAAAAGAATAAGAAATAGTTCTTATTATATAAATAACTTATAAAGAACATAAATATATTAAAGGTAACACTATAAAATAAGACTAGCCTAGAGTACTAAAATAATAAAATTAATATATTAAAAGCTCTAATAAGCTTAAAATACTACTACAGTTTATAAATAATCTATAAAAGCAAAGCTTGCTTAGAGTAATTGTCGCAACTACTAATTAGAGAGCAATAAGAAGCAAGTCTATTAACTATAAGAGGCTTATAGAGAGCTTAGGCGCTAAGTGTCTTAGGCTGCTTGTCTGAAACACAGGCGCGACACCAGGCCTATGTGCGCGACGCTAGGTCCCTGTGCTCTTCTTACGCAACAGTAATAGTTAGCGTATTAAAGTAGGTTATCTAGGTTAAAAAATAGTTACAGTATAATGCTTAGCAAAGTAGTATTAAATAGGTAATAGACATATAATAACAACATTTAACTATAGCATGTAACTAATCTGTTTGCAGTGGTGACACTTAGATGTGTTGTCACTATAGTCGCACAATAGTTAGATGTGTTGTCACACAATAGTCAGATGTGTCGGCACTATAGTTGTATGCAATTTAGCACAGTCTGTTGCTAAGGCCCACCTAATTATTTCGCATATATATAGACTCCTGTAAAGGACTCTTCTAGTAATACATTTAATGCAGTTCCTCATGTCTCTAGTGCCTTACATAGCTTCACATAATCACTAACACACTAATATAGCTAAAAAAGTAAATAATACCTAGCTCTAGCTCTTAACGCGTTCCTGCCCTTGCAATAGTCTTCCTTTGTCACAGTTATGTTACAGCTATCTAACCCCTGAGTACCCTAAGGGCTTAGCACGAGGTATATAGGCTCCTTGGCCTCTGTACCTCTGCCTCTAACCCTAAGGTTTACTCTCTCTTGTTACCCCCCTATCCTGCATTCCCTCTCTGTAACCTGTGTTTCCTGCTTAATACCTCTTACATCCTCCCCTTTGCACCTTGCAGTCTCTAGCGTTGTGTAATAAGGTAGACGCCCCGCCTGCTAAGCTAATACTATGCAACTTTCCCTACTATACTAAAAGGTACGCACGAGAATACTTAAGCTAAGTATTCTCGCATAGTATAATATATATATAGATAATGCTAGGGCTAGCACTAGCACTAGCGGTTGTCTCTAGTCTAGCCTAAACCTCTATAAGCGAGAGAAGGCCACGTGGTTGACTGTGCCTACCTTGTTACACATTGCGCCTGTTCCTTTCACCGCCTAATACTGCCACGCTATGCTAAATACTGCTACCTAATATCTTTAATTTAATTGTTTTAGCATTAAAGCCTTAGTTGTAGAGCTGCAGCTTGTGTAGTTTGTTGCCTCTGCAGGAATTTCTTAGAGTGCTAGGGAGCTCTAGCGCTGCCTCTGCCTCTGCCTCTGCCTCTCTATCGCCGCAAAGATTAATGTAGTATATGTAATACCTTAACAAGCTATTTTGCTTACATAACTACTAGTTTAGCTTCTTTAACTACTGTTTAAATATAATAGGCTAATGCCTAGAGATGTTAGTAAGAGATTACCTACTAGAGTTAAGAAATGCATAAAGTAAATTGCAGTAAATTGCAGCAAACTACAGCAAATTGCAGCAAACTACAGCAAATTGCAGCAAACTACAGCAAATTGCGGTAAACTATAGCAAATTGCGGCAAACTACGGCAAATTACAGCAAACTATAGCAAATTGCAGCAAAATGCAGTAGATTACAGCAGCAGGCAGCAATCCCTAGTAGATATTAGTTGTGTTACAAGTAGCTCTACGTATAGAGAGGGTTATATAGGGGTAATGTCTCTAGAAAAAAAGCCTTAAAAAGGATAGCAATAATTATGCATAAGCTAGTGTTAGCATAATAGGAAATTACTAAGCTTTAAGCAGCTAATAAGGCAGCTACATTTAGAAAGGCCTGTGCTTAACAGCTCTAAAGAAGGTTAAGGCGCGTAGTGACAGGAAGAAGGTAAAGAAGTAAGTGTAAGCTAAAGTAGGTAAGCAATCCTAAAGGCGCTGCAGACAGTGCAATTAGACTAGGCATAACGCGCAAACATGTAAGCAAGAAGTAGAAGTAGTATCTAAATAATATTCTAAGCTGTACTCTACTCTATAGTGCTAGAGCGGGTTGTTATAAAGTTTGTTGTGGTGTGGTCTTGGCAAAAGTAAGCAACTCAGGTGTGTAAGCAACTACCAATCCCTAACACACCAATGCGGCTAATGCTAATCCCCGACACACTAATGCAGCTAATGCTAATCTCTGACACACCAATGTAGCTGATGCCAATCCCCGACACACTGATGTGGCTAGAGAGGTGGAACAGACGCAACTATCTATAATGTAAACATGTTTTACACAACGCATGCTAGAGTAAACTGCATGCAAATTAACAGAAAGGTGCACCTATATTAGGTATACATTTTTTTAAAAAAAGAATATAAGAAATACATAAGGTAACAGAGAAATAGCGTTACTAGGGTTTATCTAAAGAAATTCTAACTAACTAGCGCGTCTAAAAGAGGAGATTCTGCTCAACTTTTTGTTCTGCAAACCTAAATATAATAAGCAAAGCAAGCTCTGCTAATAAACTTAATTATATATAAGTTATAAAATTACTAATTTATATATAATAACTTAAAAAGGCGCTACTTTTTTAAGTTTATACATAAAAGATTTTAAAAAATAAATACTATAAAACTTTTTAGCACTTAGCTATGTGTTTAATAAAAAGCTTATATAAGTGCTAAAAAATAAAAAAATTATACTATAGCTAAGTAATAAAGGTACCTAAGCTTAGAAGCTATATAATATAGTATAAAAAAAGTAATTATACTAAAAAAGCTTTATACATAACTTTTATTACTATATAAGGCTCTACATAGAAGCAGACTAAACATAATGCTGCTAATAACACTAAATGTACTAGCATTACCTGCTTCTATACTTTAGCTAGCACTACACTAATTACTGTATAAATAATACATGCTACTCTACCTAACACCTGCTCTACACTCTTAATTATACGCACTACTGCCTACAGTAGTGTATACACTACTAATACTACTTATATAATCTATACTACATTATAACTTATATAAATTTCTACTTTAAAAAGAAACTACTAAAGAAAAACTTTTAGTAAATAAAATTATATAATTTTAAAAAGTATAAAAAAATAATAACTATGTAAGTTAACTATATAACATTTTTATAAATAAATTAATTTTTTTATTAATCTATATTAATAGCTAGATATTTAGAAAACTTAGTATATAAACATCTTTCTAGATATTCTAAAAAGTTATGCAAATATGTACTATATGTATAACATAGGCTCTAGATATAACTAGAAGCAATTATATCACATCTTAAGTAGTTACTTTAACACTAATATAAACTATAGCTAGTACTAGACTAAGAAAATAATAATAACTTTTATATAATACTAATAAAAAAACTTTAATAAAAGTTTACATAAAGTTTTTAAAATAATTAATAAGCTTATACTTATATAAAGAGCACTAAAAATAAAATTTTAAAAAAAGTTTTACTACACACTACTATTATATAAGCCTATTAAGGATAACTAGAACTAGAACATGCTATGTTTACTATTAAGCTTTTATATAAAGCCTTATTTAGTAACTTATAGGCATTACTCTAAGTTACTATAAACTAAAGAGTAAACTAATACCTCTAAAAACTGCTTAATGCATACTACATAAACTACTAATATAACTCTACATAATAAAAAAGAAGCTTCTCTTTACATAAAAAAAATAACATAATTTTTTTTATTTAAGTTTAGGCTATAATCTACAGATAACTATATGTAGATAAAGAAGTACTTTATCTACTATAAAAAATGTTAGTTATTAAACTACCTTTATAAGAACTATACATAAGCAAAGAACTAATATGTTACTTTATATAAAAATTTTTATAATAAGACCTTATTATATAAAGCTATTACTTTATACATCTAAAACTTTAAAAGTTACTCTAAAAAAATAATTTACATAATATAAAAAAAATAAAATAAAAAAGTAAAAAAGCTAAAAAAGCTATTAACTACTTTACTTTTACTACCTACTTACACTATGTAATAGAAGAGGAGATCTACAGCATTAAACTTAAAAAGTATGCTAAGTAGTTTATTCTTAATAACTAATACTATACAGTATACTAAGGTAAACTATAAAATATAGGTGTAGTAAAAATCTCTACTATTAGTAAGTCTTAACTTAAGGCGTATATATAAAAAAACTTATATATAAAAATTAATTAAACACTTAGCTAAATAAATATTAGCTTTAAAAGCTAGATACTAAAAAGATTAATTAGTACTATATAAATTTAGAACTTAATTAGTCTAGTTACATACTATATTTTAAAAACTCTAACACTATTTTTACTATTACTAGTAAATACTAACTAACTTAAGATATACTTTAATAATGTTTTAAATGTTATTATATGTAAAAATAAAACTACTATTTTTATTATATAAAAATAAAGACACTTTTTTTTAATGTTAGTAAAGAAAAGTTTATGTCCTTTTTTACTAAATTAGAACTCTACTGCCTCTACTACTAATTTAGACACCCCTGTATAAAGAGACTCTAAAAGATGCTAACTAGCGCTAGCTATAACATTAATGCTATAGTATTAGAAAAGATTAAGAAGTTTTACTACTTTTACTAATTATATAACTAGGCCTTATAAAGAGTTAAGTTTATAATTAAAAATAACACTTACTTTAACTATAAAGTTATTATTAATGTTATATAAATTAATAATAAGAATGTTTTATATGTTATTAATATAAACATATTATTTTAGGCTACTACATTCCTAAAATCTATGTCTGCATAAGATACCTAAGATGCACTGTGCAAATGCTAGATTAACACCTATTAAGAACTTCTAGACTATATTATGTATAACTCTAGTATAAACTTTGCCTTAGAGAATTTTTAAGCTTATGTAAAAATTATAAAAGCTACATATAAGTAGATGCTTATAAAAGCATATTAAGCAGTTAGAAAAGTTAAGCACACACACATACCTTTTTAATAAATGTTTAACATCTTAAAGACTAAGCTAGGTGACTGTACAGAGAATAAGGCTATTCTGCAGATAGTAGTTAAGGCTCTAAATAATACTACTAGTCTTTAGAGTATACCTAAGAATTAACCTAAACTCTCTACTATTACTAGACATTATTGCATAAGCAAGCGCAGTATAAAAGGTAATAAAGATACTTTAAAAAAATATTTAAAAGTAAACATTAATTATATAATTAATACTTATAATAGCTTTATAATATATAAAGTTCTTAACTTCCCTCTTAGCTTAAAGATTATAGTATAAAGAGAGAAGAAAGGCTAGACTAGGCTATATAAAATTAAAAGCATTAAAAAAAACTTTATTATTAAAAAAAATAGCCTACTAAAGCTCTAATATACACAGGTTAAACTATAATATAAAGAAAAAAAATAACTTACTTATAATAGATAACCTAAATAAACTAATCTTTGTATAAAAAGATTCTCTAAAGAAGAGGAAAAGAGAATAGCCTTATAAAAATGCTGCAGAGGTAGAACTAAAGCCTACTATAGACTAAGCCCCTTAGAATAGCAATGCTGCACTAGTGTAAAGAGAAGATATAGATACTAAAAGAAGTAAAAAGCAAAGAAAACTTGTATAAAGCCTAAACTAGGTATTTCTAACTTAAAAAAAAGAATAATTAGGCCTTATTTATTAAGGTTTATATAAATAGTGTAATTACTACACCTAAAAAACTATTTAAAGAATTAGACTATATAAACATAAACACTCTAATTACTAATAGCACTTTTAAAGTTATAGTGTATAACTTAATAAAGAATAAAAGTTAGATTTTTAACCTTTGCTTTATATAAAAAGTAAAAAGCAAAACAACCTAACTATATAAAAAATTCTGCCTAGTGTTTACTAGCTACTTAGATAAAAAAAAGAAAGAAATTCTTATTTAATTACTAACTATTTAAAAAAATAAGCTAGAAACTACTTTTAACTATAAAAGTAAGCTTAAAAGCTATATATAAAATGCATTTTAAACTATATAATATTATATAAGTATACATTTAATTAATAAATAAGCTTATGCGCACACTATACATAAAGCTACTAAAAGAGATACGCTAGAGCTTTCTACTAAATATAATACTCTAGGTTGTATAACCCTTATATAAAGCTGCTAAATTAGGACTATATTAGTTTAAAACATACTATAACTACTATAAAAAAAAAGCTGCGTATGCACATCTTTTTATATAACCCTTACCTCTTAATTACTAATAAAAAAGAGCACACTTTTAGTATTACTAGCTTATAGACAGACAATACTTTAAGCATTATAATAAAAAATTTTATATAAAGAGAAAAGAAAAAACTGTAAAAGGTAAAGTTTTACATAAAAAGTAAAACTATTCTAGTAGAGAAGCAGCCTATTAAGTTTAATAGTAAAAGAATTAAACTTACACGCAACATATTAGTTTTTACTTAAAAAGAATAAGTAAGCTACCTTTATATAATTAACCTAGAGGATAAGGATGCTACACAACAATATGTTAAGTAGTGTGTAAAAGGGGCATACATTATATTTATGTGTTAACTAAAGGCAGCATTTAACTTGGCTATTACTACATAAACTATAGACCTTTTGCATAATAATATTTAAGCACTTAACACACAAATCTAATAGTAGATAGATAATAGTAAGTGTAGTCTTACCTTTCTACTACTACAGCTTAATTATGCAAAGCTGTTTATCTTTATAAATAGATTATTTACTAATAATAAGAACCTTAGCTTATAGCTAAGATTCTTAATTATATTAAATAATAAAGACTATATAAAGCAAAGTAACTACTTTAAAATACTAGGTAATATTATACATTAAAATTCTACTAAGTGTAAAAGAGTAACAAGGAGTGTTCTTGCTAGTAAACTATATAAAATAGTTAAAAAGTTTAATAATGTAATTACTCTTAGTATAACTTTATAGTAAATTATATAAACACTTAAACTACTACTAATTTTAGTAGTAATCTGCATAGATTTAAAGTTTTTGTATAATTACCTTATTAAGATAAGCACTACTAGCAAAAAGCAACTTATAATTAACATTAACGTACTTTACAGGCAAGTTGCTTACACACCTAAGTTGCTTACACACCTAAGTTGCTTACACACCTAAGTTGCTTACTTTTACTAAGACCCTACTAAACTACTTTTTTTACACTAATGCATTTCTAACAACACTACTTAAATATGCTAAAAAAATGTTAGATATAGCTTACACTTTAAGCTTTTAAATAAAACATCAAACTTTTAAAGAATTATACTATAGCTATGTATAAAGTCTTTTAAAAAATAATAAATAACTATAGCACTAGATAACTTTTATAAGCTAATTCTATAGCTAACTTATAAAGGCTAGGGAATAACAAGAAGTAGGTAATTATTAAGACTATACTTAAGCTATATGTGTAAGAATTTTCCCCTTAGATAGCATATATAGCTAATATAGCTAATTTTTTACGCGCTAAGTGTAATCTAGGCTATGTTAGCATAAACTAGCCTAGTATGTTTAGAAAGCATTATCTAGACCTTAAAGTAACATTTAAGCATAGTATAACTATAAAAGAGCTTTTTATAAAAGTTCTAAAGTAATTTAAAGTAGGTTTAGCCTTATAAAGAATATTAAAGCTAAGTATAGCATCTAGAATAATAATACATATAACTTTAGTAAAATAGACTTTATTATAGGCTAAATATTTATTAACTATACTTACATTTAAAACTTTACTTTAAGCTTTAAATAATGCTTTATAAACATACTAGGCTAGTTTATGCTAACAGCGCTTAGATTACGCTTAGCGTGTAAGGAATTAGCTATATTAGCTATAAATGCTATCTAAGAGGAAAATTCTTACACATATAGCTTAAGTATAGTCTTAATAATTACCTACTTCTTATTATTACCTAGCCTTTATAAATTAGCTGTAGAATTAGCTTATAAAAATTACTTAGTGCTATTATTATTTATTATTTTTTAAAAGACTTTATATATAGCTATAGTATGTTTTTTTAAGAGTTTTATGTTTTATTTAAAAGCTTAAAGTGTAAGCTGTATCTAATATTCTTTTAGCACATCTAAGTAGTGTTATTAGAAATGCATTAGTGTAAGAAAAGTAGTTTAGTAGGGTTCTAGCAAAAGTAAGCAACTTAGATGTGTAAGCAACTTGCCTGTAAAGTACGTTATGTTACTCTGCAAATTATACAAGAAGAGAGAAACTACTAAAATTAGGTAGATTAATAGTAAAGACAACTTAGTAAATGCATGTATAAAGAAAACACTAAATTAGGCTCTTTAATTATTAGTTCTAACTAACTGCCTCTCTGTCTAGATAGAAGCATCTGTGGACTAGCTAGATCCTGTGCGCAAAGATGCCCTAGACTAACTAGACTAACAACGCTTTTATATAAGGCTTATTTTCTTTTTTTTGTATTATACACACTTATTTTTCTTATTATAAGGATCTGTCACTGCTAGCACTGTACAAAAAGAGAAAAGAGCTAGAGGATTATACAGCAGAGCTTAGAAAGTAAAGGATAAAGAAGAGAAGAGCTATTTACATAGTGCAACTAGCCTATCCTAACGCACAGCATTACTAGGGCAAGTCCTAACAAATAGGGTAGAGTATAGGCAGAACATAATTAGATAGACTTACACAGACAAAAGAAAAGTAACACATACAGAAGGTAACTCTTTAGACAAAAAGAAAAAGTTGCTAGTGTTTATACATAGCAGTAGTGTTACAGTTTAGATATAAGCTATTGCGCATAAGCAGGATTACATATCTATGTTACATAATACTTGTGCGTAAACCTCTGTGCGTAAACATCTAAATATCCCCCTTTTTCTCTATATAGAGGAAAGACAAGAGTAATAGAACTAGAAACATGTTGCCCTTACCTTACCTACTCTGTACACTGTGCACACTGTACACTACTCTTACTCTTGCTACTAAAGTGCTTATACTATAAGCAGCTAGCTAACAGAGCCTATTTAACACTACTACATAATATAAATTATATAAACGAAAGTAAATTAAAGTAAAAAAGACTTTAATAATTTAAAAAAGCTTACACTTAACAGCTCTAAAGAAGTTTAAAGCGCGTAGTAATAAAAAAAAGTAAAAAAGCAAGTGTAAGCTAAAGTAAGTAAGCTATTCTAAAGGCGCTGCAGACAGTGTAATTAGACTAAGCATAACGCATAAATGTGTAAGTAAGAAGTAGAAGTAGTATCTAAATAATATTTTATACTATACTATACTATATAGTGCTAGAGCGGGTTATTATAGACTATAATAGAGTTTGTTAGGGTGTGGTCTTAGCAAAAGTAAGCAACTTAGGTGTGTAAGCAACTCGCCTGTAAAGTACGTTATATATAGCTATAGCATATTACTTTAAGCGTGTTATATTTTATTTAAAAGTTTAAAGTGTAAGCTGTATTTAATGTTCTTTTAGCATATCTAAGTAGTGTTATTAGAAATATATTAGTGTAAGAAGAGTAGTTTAGTAGAGTCTTAGTAAAAGTAAGTAACTTAGCTGTGTAAGTAACTTGCCTGTAGAGTACGTTATATTTTATTTAAAAACCTAAAGTATAAGCTGTATTTAACAATCTTTTAACACATTTAAGTAGTGTTATTAAAAATGCATTAGTATAGAAAAAGTAGTTAAGTATAGCCTTAGTAAAAGTAAGTAACTTAGGTGTGTAAGCAACTTGCTTATAGAATACGTTATATCTTTTTAACTTCTATTGTTTATTCTTTGCTTAGCTGTAACAGCAATAGGGGAAGCTAGTACAGGAACTAGTCTAAGGGATAGAGTAATATATAGACAACAGGGTTGTTCTATACTTAGCTGTGTAGCATGTAAGAACGAGCTTATAAGAAGGCGTTGTTAAATACATATAGTTGTAACGATCCTCATGAATTGTTCCATCTCGGATGGCCCGGAAGGCCCCTGTATCGGCCCCGACTCCGACCTGGCCCCGACTCCTGCTGTTACCTCTATTCCCTCATGTATTTAGTCGCACCTCTCCCCTTAGCTAGCTTAGTAGTTTTCTAATATCCTTTGTACAAGGCCTATAGGTGTTAATAGAAATTCCTAGGTTCTAAGTCCCTACGCACTCCTATATGCCTCTAAGTAGATTTCCACCGCATTTAGACCTATTGTCTTGCCTATAGTGTTACATTATATTAAAAAACTTACTTTTGCTAGTAACAGCCTTATTATAATATTACACTAATTATTTGTTTAACTATGTCTAAGCCTAAGACGTGTCTAATTTAGTTTAGGTTATAATACTTACACACTGTTATATTAAACTATTTAGTCTATAGATAGAATCTTAGAGACCTTCTATTAACTAAGCCTTTAGGTTTAGAACTTTCTATCCTCTATAATTAGAATTACCTTTAGAAAAGTTATAAAGAATATACTAAAGTAGAAACTTAAAGACTACTAATAACTTATTAGAATTAGAGATAACTGCTAATGCCTAACTTTTAACTACTAACTACTACTCTATTAACAGCGAAACCTACGTCTATAGAACCTAAAGCTAGACCTACCTAATTTAAAGTTAATCTCTAGCAGCTAATCTAGCTAAGACTGCTAGTTAACCCCTGCTAACTACTAAATTACTACTAATAATACTTTAAATTACCTCTACTGCTCTAGTAGCAAAAGACTTTTTAGGCACCTTTAATAATACTTAATGCTACTTTACTAAACGCACGCTTAAAATTAATAACTGCATAGATAGCAAAAAATAATAGTAAGCCTTTATTATTAATAGGCTAGATATTAATATAGATTACTATTAGAGCTAGCGCGCACACATAGCGTTTAGTTAGAGGACACTGCTAGCATTGCAAAGGAATATTTTAGAGCAAGGACACCTAGCTAAATTAGACTAGTTTTAGTTTAAGAAGGCAGAGAATGTGACGGTGCTGCTTGTCAAGCTCCGCTGCTAGTCACATGATCTCGCTAAGGGTTAAGCGAGCGCGCTAGCGCCTTGGCGCTGCGCAAGCTTTTCTCTCGCGAAAACCCTTCGCCTCCTCTACTCCCCATCCTAGTTTAGCTGAAATAGAGCCGACCTACTCTACCTTGCTTCCCCAGCTCCATACGGTAGTAGAGACAGTGCTTGTCGTCACAGAGAACATAATAGCAATACTTTATACTATAATTACTACTAATAGGGACTATTAGTCTACAGAGGGGGGGTAGTGTAACAATCCTTATAAATTGTTCTATCTTAGATGGCCTAGAAGGCCCCTGTAATAGCCCTAACCCTGTATCAGCCCTAACCCTAACCTAGCTCTAACCTACTCTATTCCCTTATGTATTTAGTCGCACCTTGTCACGATTGTGCACGAGTAAGGTTATAGAGCTTCACAGAGGTCTAGTTTAATTACTACGTAAGGTATTATAGTAGGTACAAGACGTTGTGTAAGGAACAGGAAGGTTTAAAAAGAAATTAGTAATTAAATACTTAGCTTAAAAGTCTAAGCGCTTTAAGTATAAATTAAGCCTATTTTAGGTTTAGTTAGTGTTAAAGCAGTTTATGCTTAAGTTTATGTCTATGTTGTGTTATGTTTATGTTAGATGTGCACTAATAATACTCTAGTACACGTCTAATATAGTTATGTCTAGGATCTAGGGAGGATACTGTAACAGTACTCTCCCCCTTATTAAGAAGAGAATCCTTTACATTAGTAGTTTTAGCATTAGGTTATTTTTATTAGAGTATAAGTTTAGTTTAGATAGGTATTAAGTATAGAATTAAGTTACTGTAGAGTTCTTTTATAAGGCTTCTGCAGGTTTCTATAACAGTTTGTTATATCTAGTCTATTTTATAAAGTATTTATAGATACATTTTTTCTTATTAAACTAAATCTATTTAACATTTTCTATAACATATTCTAGTTTATTATTTATAATAATAAGTTTAGGTAGCAGGTTTAGCTGTCTAGGTAGATAGTTAAATTTAGAAGCTACTTAGCGCAGCAATAATACGTAGAACACAGGGTGTATCTTTATGCTGTTAGGTAGGATTAATTAGTAAGCATATAATAAGACTATATAGGCTACTATAAAGGGGCTAAAGTTCTTTTAATTAAGTTTCTTTAATTATTAGTTTATTTAGATTTTTCTAGTGTCTAGCTAGACCTTCTTACTAGCTGCATATGTAGGGGTAGAGGTTTAGAATTAGTTTATGTACTTTTATTAAAAAGCTTAAGCCTATGTAAGCTTTTTATAAACATATTTAGATATATTTTAAATCTTATTAATAAGTCTATTTATGTTTATTACTTATATAAATTAATAAGTTAGTTAGGGGGTATTTAAAAGTAGTTTAAATTTTATTTAAAAGTAGTATTTATAGTTTACTAAAAACAGAGATACTTATGTTAATTTAGATATTATGTTATTAGCTTTAAACTATGCTATAGCTAACTATTTTACTTAGTTGTCCTACTAGTAGTTTATGTACACTTATAAGACTTATTTTATTATAGTGTTTATATTCTTAGTCTAGCTATTAGTCTTTAGGTAAAAAGCTATAGATAAATAAAAGATAATTTAGAGCTATTTATAAAGTTTATTCTAGAAGGCTAAGACAAACTGTGTACCTCTATCTAATATAATTATGTTAGGCAGGCTATAGTAAACTTATATGTATTAGTAGAATAACTAGGCTATATTAGAGGCAGTTATAAAAAAATATAATATTAAGTGTTAATACTTAGTTAAGTAATTAACAACTACTATAATATTTATATACTCTTTAAATAGAAGTAGGTTTATAATAAAATTAATTAATATGTTTTTCTAAGCTTATTTAAAGATTAGAAGTAGTTTAAGTAGGCTATTATACTTTTTTTAAAAGGCTTTTACTTTATAGTAAGTATAGCAACATAATACATATTAGTGTACAGTATAGAACATGCAGGGCTAGTAGTACTCTCTTTATAGTAGGTTAAGAGTCTTTTCTCTGCCTAGGTGTTCTTTAACAGGCAAGTTATGTATAATTTAGAGTAGTTTAATTCTTAGTTTATTAAAATTAAAAATTATAAGTTAGTTATAGTAATATAGCTTACTATTTTAGTTTTTATAGTTAGCTAGTGTTACCTTTTTTAACTAACTAGTGCTGTTTTAGAGTAAGTCTAAAGTTTCTTAAATAAATTTATTATTTAAATACTTATTAATAATAATTTAATTAATTATCTAATTTATTTTATTTAAGTTAAGGTCTAAAAATAGCTTAAGTTAAAGTAAAGTTTAGTGTTAAGCCTTTTACACTTTTTTTTAAGTAAAGATGTTTTAGAATTACTTTATAAAAGCATCTAGTTTCCCTCTGTTTTAACTAGAATAATAAGTAATTTTAAAATTAAAATAAGATAAGTATTTAGACTAATAGGCTTATTAGTAGCTAAGTTATTTTATAGTTGCAAAGTACTATAAGTTTTTATAGTTAGATAAAACCTATATTAGATGCGCTGCACTTTTTAGTTTAAGTTGCTATTATTTAAAGCAGTATACTATAGTAAGTAATTTTTTGTTATAGATTTTATAATTACCTTCTGCAAGACTTATTCTTTTTAAAAAGTATGTAATAGGCCTAATAGTCCTATCTAGCTTAGTCTAGAAAAGAACTCCTACTACTATGTAGTCTAAGGCATTAGCTTCTACAAGTATTAGTAGTTTAAAGTTAAAGTAGTAGAGTATTAAGGCTTTAGTAAAGGCTTTCTTTAGCTAGTTAAAAGACTATTAGTAATTTAAGTTAAAGTTAAATTAGATTTTTTTCTTAGTAAGTGTAATTATAAGGCTTACTTACTATAAAAAGTTGTTAATAAATTATTAGTAAAAGTTAGTAAATTTTATAAAAGCTTAAATATTTTTTATGTCTTTTAAGTATTACTAATCTAGTATAGTCTAAACTTTAATAGAGTTTATTTAGATGCTATTTATAAAAATTACATATCTTAAATATGTAACTTTTAATTAGTAGAACTTATATTTGTCTACATTAAGTTATAGACCTACTTCTTGTATAGCTTTTAGCACTAAGTGTACATGCTATTTATGCTCTAAAAGGCTATTACTGTAGATTAGAATATTATTAATATATATAGTGCAGAACATGTCTAGGTAGGGTTAGAGTAAGTTGTTTATAAAATGTTAAAAAGTACTAGGTGTGTTAGCTAAGCTAAAGAGCATTACTAAGTACTTAAATAGTCTATATTAAGTCTAAAATGCTGTTAGCTACTTATTACCCTTTATTATTTTTAGCTTATTAAAAGCAGTAATAATATCTAACTTTATAAAATACTTTACTTTACTTAGTTAGCTTAGAGTTTTTTATAAAAAAAGAATTAAGTATTAGTTTTTAATAGTAATAGTATTTAGTCTTTAGTAGTTAACATAAAATTAAAGCCTACCTTTAAGTTTCTTTATAAATAGTATAAGTAACACTACTAGTAAGGAGCTAGCTTAAATAAACTTTTTTTTTAAGTTTTTATTAAAGTATTTTTAGAGCACTTTTAATTTATTTAGTAACATTTTATATAGTAGCTTATAACTAAGTTATTTACTAGGCTTAAAAGTTATTTAGTAATTATATAAACATTATATTAAAAGCTTATTAGACTTATTTTAAAAAAAGATATATAACAAGTTATAGTAGTCTTAAGAGACTATTATCTTTAAGTTAGTGTATTTTTAAAAAGCTAAAGCTTAGTCTATATTAGAAATTATAACTATGTAGATTTTATAATCTAGTTATTAAGCTAGAGTTATAAATAAAGTAGGTTCTATATAGCAGATGTTTATTTATTATTTAAGTCCTAGTTTATATTTAAATTAAGTAAGTAAAGCTTTTTTAAAAGCTTTTTTTTTTTAAGTTTAAGTAGTTATTAAATTATTTTATATAGCTTATTTTAGTAAAAGGCCTAGCTTATTAGCCTTACTTAAGTAGTTTTTTTTTAAGTTATTAAAAAGTAAGTTTAGAAACCTTCTATATTAAGTGCTACTTAAGTGTTATTTAGGTGTAAGTGTAAGCATACATTTTAGCATTAAAAAAAGTTAAAGTTTAAGACTTACTTTTAGTAATTAAAAGTAACTTTATGCTAATACAGCTATAGTTATTCTAGAATTAGGTTATAACATTTTATGTTTATTACATAGAGCTTAATCTGCTTCTTATAGTATTAGTAGGTAATTATAATAGTTATAGTATAAAAGATAGAACCTTTTTTAAGTTATTTTTTATTAAATTTAGTTAAGTAAATTATTTAAGTAAGTAGTATTAATTAAAAATTTAGTTTATATGCTAGTTTTTTGTTAATATAACTTATACTATTTACTTTTAAGTTAATAAAAGCTTATATTAAAGCTAATATTGTCTGTACGCAGCAGCAGCGTCGCGGCCTGGATACAAGCGATCACGCACGAGCAGGATCACGTATCTATGTCACATGATGCTCGTGCGCGAACCTCTGTGCGCGAACATCTAGATATCCCCCTTTTCCTCTGTACAGAGGAAAAACAAGAAGCAATTAACACTAGTTACCTAACACCCCTATGCAATGTTTACACTGTGCAAACCTCTCTGTCTTATACGCGTTTACTAACACTAAGTGCTAGCTAGTAGAGAGTCTATTTAACACTAATTAGTAGTTTAAATACTATAAAAGAAAAAGCTTTTTTTATACCTTTTTATTTAAAAGTTTATGTATAAGAAGAATTCTTTTCTTTACTACTTTAACTATAAATTAGTAAGAGTAAAGATAGAGTCTAATTTATATGTAAGTAGCTGTAAATCTCTATTTAGTTACCTAAGTAAAAGCAAGAAACCTGTCTGTATAATACTATTTAAAGGTATTATATAAATAGTAGTGCTTATTTAATGCTAGGAGGTCTGTTTTATCTTTTTGCATAAGGCTGTTTAGAGGCAGTGTATAACAAGAAGTAAGACAGCGCGCGACAACGCATAACTAACTACTATAGAGTAATAAGCAACGCTAGCTCTATCTATAACTAGCTAGCATAACATATTAACATATAACTAATACATACCTTTTATAGGCATCTTAGTAAAGACCCTAGCAGAGTAGATAAACATTAAAAATTAAGTAAATAAAATTAAACTATTAAATAACACACCTAAGAATAAGCTTAATTTATATATAGCTAACTTAATTATAAAACTCTACATGTTAAGTATAATAAACATATGTACACTTAAGAACTTTTAGAATAACTTTATAAAGTAGAAGCTTATACACTTTAGAGATCTTAGCTAACTATTCTTATAAAAACTAATTACTACTTTATAGAATAAGAGCATTAGCTTTAAGAAAAACATAATAGAAGCTACTACACTATATAGACTTATAAAAGAAGAACACACATTTACTATTTTACTAGAGCATTATATAAAACTATTACTACTATTGCTAGTCTTAACATAACAGAGGATATTTCTATATAAATTACCTATAGACTTAATACTTTCTCTGTAATTAGTATAACTACCTTGTAATAGCTTACTATACAAGAGCACAACTAGGCAGCTACATGTTCCTGTAGCCACAGCTCTACATAAGATTCCTTAAAGCTTGTACTTACTGTATATAATTTAATTACTATACAATTTATACTAACTTTTACTTATATAAGATATTACAGCAGAGAACCTTACACCTAAGAAAGTTATATAATTCTAGAAGGCATAAAGAAAGAAGAATAACTATATAAAGTAACTATATAATATCTTAGCTAATAAGGCTATAGTATTTATTAAGCTCTACTAACACCTTGCTATCTCTAAGGCATTATATATAAGCATCTTTCCTAATATCCTTAAAAAGCGCGCACACATGTTCTACTTTTATAATATTAGTCTAGAATAATTATAAAAGTTACTATATAAGCAGCTTAGTAATTACTTTAATACTAACATAAACTATAACTAGTATTAGATAAATTAAATAATAATAAGCTTTACATAAAGTAAATAAAAAAACTTTATAAAAACTTTATATAAAGCTTTTAAAGCTATAATTAATAAACTTACTTTTATATAAAAAGCTCTTAGTCTATAATTTTAAGGCAAGATACTGCTTTATACTACTATTATATAAGCATGCTAAGGGCAACTTAAACTTAAATAAGTAATGTTCTTAATTAAGCCTATATGTAAGGCACTATATAGTAACCTTTGTTTAGCACTTTAGGTTATAATTAATTAATAAAATAATGCATTTATAAATAAATCCTAAAACATGTACTACACTAATAGGCAATATAGCTTACTACATACACATAGCTATTAATAACATAGAAGAAGCTTAAAGGGATATAAAGGATTATTTAGACTATAGTTCTTTATATAATTAAAGTAATGCTTTATTTATTATAAAAAAAAATGTTAGTTAATAAATTATTCTTACATAAATTAATTTTATGCAAAACGCTAATATATCTCTTTATATAAAAAATTTTATAATAAGACACTAACACATAAAAAGGTAAATGTGTACATTTAAGAGTTTAAAGGTAAACTAAAGTAGAAAGAAGAAAAGTTGCACAATAATAACAACTTAAATAAAAAGAAAAGTAAGAAGATTATTAACTACTTTACTAATGCTACATTTCTCTACTGCGCAACTGTAGAGGACATCTACAGCCTAGAACCTAAAGGATACGCAGAACAGTTTATTCTTAAAAATTAATACTATATAGTATACTAAGGTAAACTATAGAATACTAGCGCAGTAAGGATCTCTACTATAAAGAAGTTATAACTTAAAGCATACTTATAAAAATTCCCTTATATAAAAGTAGACTAAACACTAAAGAAGAAAAGTATTAGCTTTAAAAAATAAAAATTAACAGAATTAATTAGTACTATATAAATTACTAACTTAGTTAGTAACATAACATATTACATCTTAGAGACTCTAACACTATTTCTGCTATTACTAGTAGATGCTAACTAACTTAGAGCATACTTTAACAACATTTTAAATATTATTATATATAAAGATAAAACTACTGTCCTTATTATATAAAAATAAAAACACTTTTTTTTTAATATTAGTAAAGAAAAATTTATGTCTTTCTTTACTAAATTAAAACTCTACTGCCTTTACTACTAATTTAGACACCCCTGCACAGAGAGACTCTAGAAGATGCTAACTAGCGCTAGCTATAACATTAATGCTGTAGTGCTAGAAAAGATTAAGAAGTTTTGCTACCTCTACTAATTATATAACTAGGCTTTATAAAGATTTAAGTTTATAATTAAAAATAACACTTACTTTAACTATAAAGTTATTATTAATATTATATAAATTAATAATAAGGATGTTCTACATGTTATTAATGTAAACATATTATTTTAGGCTGCTACATTCCTAAAATCTATGTCTACATAAGATACCTAGAATGCACTGTGTAAATGCTAGATTAACACCTATTAAGAACCCCTAAACTATATTGTGTATAACCCTAGTACAAACTTTGCTTTAGAGGATTTTTAAGCTTATGTAAAGATTATAAGAGCTACATATAGGCAGATGCCTATAGAAGCACATTAGGTAGTTAGAAAGGTTAAGCGTGTGCACACACCTCTTTAATAAGTGTTTAACATCCTAAAGACTAAGCTAGGTGACTGTACAGATAATAAGGCTATCCTGCAGATAGCAGTTAAGGCTCTAAACAACACAGCTAGCCTACATAGTCTAGTACCCACGCTGCTAGTTTTTAAAGTATACCTAAGAATTAACCTAGACTTTTTACTATTACTAGACATTATTACACAAGTAAGCGCTGTATAAAAGGTAATAAAAATACTTTAAAAAGACTATATAAAAGTAAACATTAATTATGTAATTAACACTTATAATAGCCCTATAACACATAAAGTTCTTAACCTCCTCCTTAGCTTAAAGATTATAGTATAAAGGGAGAAGAAAGGCTAGACTAGCCTATATAAGATTAAAAGCATTAAAAGAAAAGACATTATTATTAAAAAAAAAATAGCCTACTAAAGCTTTAATATACACAGGTTAAACTATACTATAAAGAAAAAAAGAAAGATAACTTACCTATAATAGATAACCTAGATAAACTAATCTCTATATAAAAAGATTTTCTAAAAAAGAAAAAAAAAAACAGCCTTATAAAAATGTTATAAAGGCAGAACTAAAGCCTACTACAGACTAAGCCCCTTAGAATAGTAATGCTGCACTAGTGCAAAGGGAAGATATAGATACTAGAAGAAGTAAAAGGTAAAAGAAACTTGCATAAAGTCTAAACTAGGTATTCCTAACCTAGAAAAAGAAGAATAATTAAGCCTTATTTATTAAGCTTTATATAGATAGTGTAATTACTATACTTAAAAAACTATTTAAGAAATTAGACTACATAAAGATAAACACTTTAATTACTAATAGCACTTTTAAAGTTATAGTGTATAACTTAATAAGGCATAAAAGTTAGATTTTTAACCTCTGCTTTATATAAAAAGTAAAAGGTAAAATAACTTAACTATATAAAAAATTCTGCCTAGTGTTTGCTAGCTACTTAGATAAAAAGAAGAGAGAAATCCTTACCTAGTTACTAACTATTTAGAGAATAAGCTAAAGACTACTTCTAGCTATAAAAGCAAGCTTAAGAGCTATATATAGAATATATTTTAAACTATGTAATATTACATAAGTATACATCTAATTAATAGATAAGCTTATGCGCACACTGTACACAAAGCTACTAAAGAAGATGCGCTAGAGCTTTCTACTAAATACAATACTCTAGGTTGTACAACTCTTGTATAGAGCTGCTAAATTAGGACTATATTAGTTTAAAACATATTATAACTACTATAAAAAAAAGCTATGTATGCACATCTTTTTATACAACCCCTACCTTTTAATTACTAATAAAAGAGAGCACACTTTTAGTATTACTAGCCTATAAACAGATAACACTTTAAGCATTATAACAAAAGATTTTATATAAAAAAAAAAAAAAAACTATAAAAAGTAAAGTTTTATATAAAGGGTAAAACTATTTTAGTAAAAAAGCAGCCTATTAAGTTTAACAGTAGAAGAATTAAACTTATATATAACATAGTAGCTTTTACTTAAAAGAAATAAGTAAGCTACTTTTATATAATTAACCTAAAAAATAAAGATGCTGCATAATAATATGTTAAGCAACATGTAAAAAAGGTATACATTATATTTATGTGTTAACTAGAGGCAGCATTTAACCTGTCTATTACTATATAAACTATAGACCCTTTATATAATAATATTAACATACTTAACACATAAATCTAATAGTAGATAGATAATAGTAAGCGCAGTTTTACCTTCTTACTATTATAGCTTAATTATGCAAAGCTGTTTATCTTTATAGATAAATTATTTACTAATAATAAGAACTTTAGCTTACAGCTAAAATTCTTAATTATATTAAGTAATAAAAACTATATAAAGCAAAGTAACTACTTTAAAATACTAGGTAATATTATACACTAGAATTCTACTAAGTGTAAAAGAGTAACTAGAAGTGTTCTTACTAGTAAACTATATAGAATAGTTAGAAAGTTTAATAATGTAATTACTTTTAGTATAACTTTATAGTAAATTATATAAACACTTAAACTACTACTAATCTTAATAGTAATTTATATAGATTTAAGGTTTTTATATAATTACTTTATTAAGCTAGGCACTACTAGTAAAAAGTAACTTATAATTAATATTATGTTACTCTATAAATTATATAAAAAAAGGGAAATTACTAAAATAAAGTAAATTAATAGTAAAGATAACCTAGTAGATGTATGTATAAAGAAAACACTAAACTAGGCTTTTTAATTATTAGTCCTAACTAACTGCCTCTCTGTCTAGATAGAAGCATCTGTAGACTAGCTAAATCTTGTGCGCAAGGATGCTTTAGACTAACTAGACTAATAATGCCTTTATATAAAGCCTATTTCTCTTTATTTTTTTTTTTTTTATATTATACGCACTTATCTTTTTTATTATAAGGATCTGTTACTGTTAGCACTATACAAAAAAAGAAAAGAGCTAAGGAATTATATAGTAGGGCTTAGAAAGTAAAGAATATAAAAAAAAAAAGCTATTTATATAGCATAACTAGCCTATTCTAACACACAGCATTACTAAGGCAAGTCCTAATAAATAGGGTAAAGTAAAGGCAGAACATAATTAAATAGACCTATATAAATAAAAGGGAGGTAACGCGTACAGAAGGCAACTCTTTAGATAAAAAGAAAAGTTGCTAGTGTCTGTACATAGCAGCAGCGTCGCAGCCTAGATATAAGCGATCACGCACAAGCAGGATCACGTATCTATGTTACATAATGCTTGTGCGCGAACCTCTGTGCGCAAACATCTAGATATCCCCCTTTTCCTCTGTACAAAGGAAAAATAAGAAGTAATTAACACTAGTTACCTAACACCCCTATGCAATGTTTACACTGTGCAAACCTCTCCGTCTTGTACGCGTTTGCTAACACCAAGTGCTAGCTAGCAGAGAGTCTATTCAACAAATATAGTTTTTTATTATAAATATATAAAAATATTAACTTAGTACTTTTAGTTATTAGTAGAAGACTTAGCCTATAAGTTAGTAAAAATTTAGTGTTAAATTAGTCCTAGAGAGTAACTTAGCTCTAAAACAAGCCTTTTTATAAGCTTCTACTACTATAGCTGCAGCTATGTTAAAAGTAGCAAAAAGAATTAAAGCTTAAATATAAGTTAAAGCCCTTATAAAAATAAAAATAAAATAGTAAAAATCTTTAATAAGTGCTAGCAGCACTACTTATATAGACTTAAAAAAAAGAAATAAAGTAGTTTTAAAAAATATAACTATGCTTACTACACTTAAAGCATTAACTTTTTTTTTTATAATTTTTACACTTTTTAAAACTAACTAAAGCATAATTTAAATTAATTTTTATTACATTAAAGTTTTTATTTATAACTGCGCTAGTTTAGAGGTGTATTAGAGCTTATATAAAAAGGAACCTTATATTATTATTATAAGTAGTAATTAAGTTTACATACATATTAAGGTTGTTTAGAAGGGGTTTTTCTACTATAGCGCGTTACAGTTTAGTTAAGAGGAAGTTATATAGGGCTATAATTAGACTTATCTTATTTAGGCCTATATTAAATGTAAGTTAGTAGAACTTAGTAAAGTGTAAAGTAAAGCTTTTTTTTTTATTATAAAGTATTTAAGTAACTTAAGGCTATTAACTTTTTATTTAAGTTTTTATAAGTTACTTATAAAAATGCTATAAATTAATTTAAGTTAATAATATTCTTATCTATTAGTAAGTTAATTAAGGCTATTATATTATAGTTAAGTTAAAAGTAAGTGTATAGTAACTAGAAGTGTTTAAAGAGAAATTAGTCTATATTTCCTTTAAGTTTATATTAAAGCTTATATAAAAAAAAAGGTAAGTCTTTTTATTTTCTATTAAATAGTAGGGGATTAGAGAGTTAGTTAGATTTTATTACTAAGTTAAAAAAGTTATAAGTTATAGGCAGTGTTAAGCAGAAAAAAGTTAAGCTATCTTTAGACTTTTAAGTAAGCTTTAAAGCTAGTAAGTTCTTAGTTCCTACTACTATAACAAAAGTTAAGGTAAAAATAAACTACTTAATAATATAAAGCTATTTTTTAAAGTTCTTTTAAAAAGCTTTAAAGCTTATAACATAGTAGCTTTTTTATAAAGTAAGTGCTTTTTAAAAAGCTTTTTAGCTTACTTTAATAGCTTAAAGTTATATAAGTACTAAGCTTATTAGATTAAATTTAAAGGCTATTCTTAGCTAAAGTTTTAACATAATATAATGTTATAATTATGCATAAGTAAGGTTATAGAGCTTTACAGAGGTCTAGTTTAATTACTATATAAGGTATTATAGTAAGTATAAGACATTATGTAAGAAATAAGAAAGTTTAAAAAAAATTAGTAATTAAATACTTAGCTTAAAAGTCTAAGCGCTTTAGGTATAAATTAAGCCTGTTTTAGGTTTAGTTAGTGTTAAGGCAGTTTATGCTTAAGTTTATGTCTGTGTTGTGTTGTGTTTATGTTAGACGTGCACTAATAATACTCTAGTACGCGTCTAATACAGTTATGTCTGGGATCTAGGGAGGATACCGTGACACACCTTTCCTCTTAGCTAGCTTAGTAGTTTTCTAATATCCTTTGTACAAGGCCTATAGGTGTTAATGGAAATTCCTAGGTTCTGAGTCCCCACGCACTCCCATATGCCTCTGAGTGGATTTCCACCGCATTCAGACCTATTGTCTTGCCTGTGCCGTTACAATAGTGATAGAGTATCTAGTGCATTTAAGTGCAATAACTATAAAGAGATAATCTAGGTAGAAGATCTATAGTCCTTAGATATCCCTCTGTGTCTTAGTCTGGCTGCTGCTAAGCTGTGCGGCCGCAACGCTAAGCTTGCATCTACTCTTTCAGCTGCATCCGTTTTCCCGTCACGTGACTGTGACATAAGCTGCCCCGCGCATCGTCCTGTTCCCATCATGCCAGCCCTTCAAGCCTTTGCATCCTTCCAGCGACATCTTCTTGGTTTGCCGCAGCTATTGCTATTGATTCGTAACACAAGACACATAGAGGAGTGGGACTTACTGCTAGTGTGTAAGGCCGGATGTCCCAGAACGGGCCAGTATGGCCTCACCTGACCTGTGCTTCGTATATAAGCATGAATGCTGACAAGCGAGGCTTGGCAGCGATTCGTCTCTCTTACAATCAAATAATACACTATCTCTACCGCCAAGCCCTCTCTCCTATTGGTCTGGATATAAGCCGGTTATTAATCTGATTGGTAGAAAATCAAATAACTAAAAAGCTTTGTTGTTCTACGTTTTTAAGCTTTAAGTAATTATTCTGCTCTGCTACATGCTTAATCTAGCCTT
The DNA here is from genome assembly GCF_010093535.1 of Lindgomyces ingoldianus. Taxonomy (NCBI): domain Eukaryota; kingdom Fungi; phylum Ascomycota; class Dothideomycetes; order Pleosporales; family Lindgomycetaceae; genus Lindgomyces; species Lindgomyces ingoldianus. The sequence continues at coordinate 953,274 of NW_022985180.1, read as the reverse complement.
CTTTTTTCCTTATTATAATTAAAGATAATGTGGTTAGGGGTGTTAAAATCACTTCTGCTGCGTGGTTTTTCCCTCTAAATATAATTGGCACTGCCAAGACCTTCTAAGCAAAGCCCGTTATCCTTCCTAATCGGGACTAGCCACTTTCTTCCTGGAAAGGAAGGATAATCTGCTCGTACACTCCTATCTTTCTCCAAAAGCTTGCTCTCAGTGCTATCCGTGCTACCTACCATCCCATCTTTACATAGCGGACGTGGGAGGACCGACATTAAAGAGGGTCTATGTTGGGAGATTTAAGGACTGAGGACTTTCCACATATAAGGTCTTGCGATTGAATGCAGAAGCTCTAAGGCTAAAAGAGACTGGCGTATATAGCTCTCGACAGAATGAAAGACGCCGGAAGATAACGCAGAACATGTTTAGAATGTTTGTGAAACATATTTCTAGGCTCTCAAATAGCTGCACCAGCTCAAGTATCGATCTTCAACATTGAAATTGCAATGAGTTTGGAGACTAGATAGAGACTTACAGAATAAACCCCATGGAAGGTCATTGGGAATCGCTATGGTACCTTTCATCTAAGGGTAGTGGATAGAAAACAAATAGAGTAAAGGGGTAAATAGCGAGACCTATCTTGATCCAAGGTTCCTTGATCCAAGCTTAAGTTAGCCTCGAAATCACCATTCACAGGCGAATCTAACCCAGTCAAACTGTTCATTCCACCCCACCCCATCCACGCTCCGATGCAATCCCAGCACAAAAACGAGGGTATGAGTATCTGGTATCAAGCAAGTCGATTTCTTCTCCATTTCTACTACCCTCCTCCATCCTCCCACCTACGCAACATCATACCCGGCAATCTCTAAACTAACCTCAGTCCCCCAAAGCCTCCGAAACCTAGTCCTGGCATCCCCATTCCGATCCACACTCAACTCCTGTGGATATCTTGCCACCATGCGCCCAACCTCTGGTCTAGGACATCGCATAATACACACAATCTTGACATCCGCATCGGCAGGCCGCGTTTCTTGGAGAGACAGACACAGGGATTCGAGGCCGAGTTCACGCTCCCAGCGTAGAAAGTGCGCGTAGAAGGCTGTCGGATGCTGGGGGATTTGCGGCAGGGCGGGAGAGTGTTGAAGTGGGTTGTTTTGGGTTTGGGTTTGAGCTTGGTTTGCGAGGTGGGGTTGAGGTTGCGGGATTTGGGGGTTGACATGGATGTGACCCATAGGCGGAGGTGGATGAGGGTGGTGGTGTGCGACGTTGTGGAGTGCCTGTAGTCCTTGTTGGGCAGCATGTTGTTGCTGGAGGTTCGCTGCGAAGGCTTGGAAGGGGATTGCTGGCGGTGGGGGAGGAGGGGGTGGGATATTGTTATTTCCATTTCCAATTCCATTGACATTCACACCAGAGGGCAAGTGAACCTGCACAGGAGCCTGCACGACACCCACTCCGAGCTGCTGAACAGGCCACTGCTGTTGTGGGATTAAATTGCCTTGCTGTTGCTGCAACAAGTTAAGTTGTTGCTGCAATGCATTCTGTACCGCCTGGACCTGTGCCTGGACCGCAGGCGGGAAATTTGCGAGACCTGGCTGTCCCGCTCCCAACTGTGTAATCAAGCCCGGCGGGCCAATATTCCCACATCGCAGGAAGATCCACAGGCTCTTGAGTTTGGGCAAGTCGGCCTTGAGGGAACGGTCCTGCGTCTTCGATCCTAGATATGAGGTCCACAGTCGGAGATCCTTCTCGCGGATACGGAAGCAAGCTGAGGTTATGAGGCTGGAATAGGGTGATGAGATGATGCGAAATATGTTGCAGTCTGAGGGGTGTGTGAAGAGGAATTTGTTGGCGGCGTATAGGACCGGTGTTGCTTCATGGTGGACCTGACGGGAGACGGTCAAGAGGCCGAGAGCGACGTCGTGTTTGGGGGACGAAGGCGTCGGCCACCAGAAAGGGACCGAGGAGACGAGAGCGGAGGTGTAGATGCGGTCGCGCAATTCCCGTGGAAGGGAGAGTAGCAACGAAAATGCAGGGTCTTTTGGGGACATTTGGGAGGAGGCCGAGGGGTTGTTGTGAGATGCTGGACGGGGTTGAGCAGGGGCTAGAGGCGGGGCGTCGAGCATTGTTGTATCAGAGCAGCCGCTGCTGGCCGTCGAAGAACGAGAGCGTGAGCGTGAGCGCGGTGTGGATATGCGAGAGGCCATTTCCCGAAGGCACATCCGGGATGTAATGTTTACTTCTTCGGTGAGCGGCGACAGCCAAGCGATTTATGTATGCGGCGTAGTTCAGGCGCTTAGTGAATGCGTGGTCTAATGAGTGCGATAGGCAGATATCCATGTGAAAATGTGAAGAGGGGAAGAGTGCGGTGGTGGTGCAATCGAGTAGCCTGCGCCTGATCAAATTACGCCAAACAGGAACCCCTCCCCCTTGGCGTTTGAAAATCGGCAACCCCACGTGCGGATCATCCGAAATTCGTTCCCCGTGGATATTGCACCGTCACTTCAGAACCAGAATATCCATCCGGTCATAATTATATGAACATCAGCATTATACACTTGCATGTTCATGCTCGTCACAACGCCACATGCAGAATATCTTGACGTACGCTGATAGAATTAATAAGCTTCTAAAGATCAATATCTAGACCTAACACACTAAGCAAGGCTTAGCCCTACGCTGCTTAAATAAATCCTCGCCTTAATGTTACTTTTTACTAGTTCTAAATTTAAAGCTATATAACGTACTTTACAGGCGAGTTGCTCACACACCTAAGTCGCCTACTTTTGCCAAGACTACACCCTAACAAACTCTATTATAGCCTATAACAACCTGCTCTAGCACTATTGTCAGATTGAAGCACTGTTTCTGGGCTTCCTGAGATGAATGATGGGTTTAGATATGATGTATGGGATGATTTATTGATTGTCTTCATTGTGTTGATTTATCGATCCTTTTTTCTGCTCTACTCGTGTTGCTCGCGCACTAGCCCTATGCGCGACCAGCTTGCAAAATGCTGCAATTTTCTGCAATTTGCTGCAAACTGCTGCAACATGCTGCAATTTGCTGCAATTTGCTGCAATTTGCTGCAACATGCTGCAATTTGCTGCAATTTGCTGCAAACTGCTGCAACATGCTGCAAAATGCTGCAAAATGCTGCAATTTGCAGCAACATACTGTTCGAGCTTATTGCTCGTACTATGTAGCAGCTTTCGTCAAGCGTTCCTCCTGTCTTGACAGTAGGTGCGCAAATCTGACAACTATATAGTACAGTACAGCCTAGAATATTATTTAGATACTACTTCTGCTTCTTGCTTACACATTTGTGTGTTATGCCTAGTCTAATTGCACTATCTGCAGCGCCTTCAGAATAGCTTATTGTGAGAGCACTGTTGTAACGATTCTTATAAACCGTTCCATCTCAGGTCGCCTTGAACCTATCCAAAGGGTCCCTGTATTAGCTCTAACCCTAACTTAATTCTTATAAATTGTTCTATCTTAGATTGCCTAGAACCTCTCTAAAGGGTCTCTATATTAGCTCTAACCCTAACTTAACCTAGCTCTAACTCTGCTCTACCCTCTGCTATTACTTTTATTTCTCTATATATTTAGTTACACCTCTCTTCTGTAGCTAGCTTAGTAGTTTTCTAATATCCTTTGTACAAGGCCTATAGGTGTTAATAGAGTTCCTAGGTTATAAGTCCCTACGCACTTCTATCTGCCTCTAAGTAGATTCCTACTGCATTTAGACCTATTGTCACGATTGTGCACGAGTAAGGTTATAGAGCTTCACAGAGGTCTAGTTCAATTACTACGTGAGGTATCATGGTAGGTACAAGACATTGTGTGAGGAACAGGAAAGTTTAGGAGGAAATTAGCAATTAAATACTTAGCTTAGAAGTCTAAGCGCTTTAGGTATAAATTAAGCCTATTCTAGGTTTAGTTAGTGTTAAGGCAGTTTATACTTAAGTTTATGTCTATATTATGTTATGTTTATGTTAGACGTGCACTAATAATACTCTAGTACACGTCTAATACAGTTATGTCTAGGATCTAGGGAGGATACTGTAACAGTACCCCCCCTCTTATTAGGAAGGGAATCCTTTACATTAGTAGTTCTAGCATTAGGTTGTCTTTATTAGGGTACAGGTTTAGTTTAGATAGGTATTAGGCGTAGAATTAGGTTACTGCAGAGTTCTCTTACAAAGCTTCTACAGGTTCCTACAACAGTTTGTTGTATCTAGTCTATTTTATAAAGTATTTATAGATACATTTTTTCTTATTAAACTAGATCTATTTAACATCTTCTATAACATATTCTAGTTTATTATTTATAATAATAGGTTTAGGTAGCAGGTTTAGCTGTCTAGGTAGATAGTTAGATTTAAAGGCTGCTTAGCGCAGCAACAATACGTGGAACACAGGGTGTATCTTTATGCTGTTAGGTAGGATTAATTAGTAAGCGTGTAATAAGACTATATAGGCTACTATAAAAAAGCTAAGGTTTTTCTAATTAAGTTTCTTTAATTATTAGTTTATTTAGATATTTCTAGCGTCTAGCTAGACCTTCTTGCCAGCTGCATACGCAGGGGCAGAGGTTTAAGATTAGTTTATATACTCTTATTAAAAAGCTTAAGCCTATGTAAGCTTTTTATAAACATATTTAAATATATTTTAGATTTTATTAATAAGTCTATTTACATCTATTACTTATACTAATTAATAAGTTAGTTAGAGAGTATTTATAAGTAGTTTAAATTTTATTTAAGAGTAGTATTTATAGTTTGCTAAGAATAAAGATACTTATGTTAATTTAAATATTATGTTATTAGCTTTAAACTATGCTATAGCTAACTATTTTACCTAGTTATCCTACTAGTAGTTTATATACACTTATAGAACTTATTTTATTATAGTGTTTATGTTCTTAGTCTAGCTATTAGTCTCTAAGTAAAAAGCTATAGATAGATAAAAGATAATTTAGAGCTATTTATAGAGTTTATTCTAGAAGGCTAAGACAAACTATGTACCTTTGTCTAATATAATTATGTTAAGTAGGCTATAGTAAACCTATATGTATTAGTAAAATAACTAGGCTATATTAAAGGCAGTTATAGAGGAATATAGTATTAAGTGTTAATACTTAGTTAAGTAATTAATAACTACTATAATATTTATATACTTTTTAGATAAGAGTAGGTCTATAATAAAATTAATTAATATATCTTTTTAAGCTTATTTAGAGATTAGAAGTAGTTTAAGTAGGCTATTATACTTTTTTTAAAAAGCCTTTACTTTATAGTAAGTATAGCAACATAATACATATTAGCGTATAGTATAGAACATGCAGGGCTAGTAGTACTCTCTTTGTAGTAGGTTAAAAGTCTTTCCTCTGCCTAGGTGTTCTCTAATAGGCAAGTTATGTATAATTTAAAGTAGTTTAATTTTTAGTTTATTAAAATTAAAAATTATAAGTTAGTTATAGTAATACAGCTTACTATTTTAGTTTTTATAGTTAGCTAGTATTACTTTCTTTAACTAACTAGCGCTGTTTTAGAGTAAGTCTAAAGTTTCTTAGATAAATTTATTATTTAAATACTTATTAGTAATAATTTAATTAATTATTTAATTTATTTTATTTAAGTTAAAGTCTAAAAATAGCTTAAGTTAAAGTAAAGTTTAGTGTTAAGCCTTTTACACTTCTTTCTAAGTAAAGATGTCTTAGAATTACCTTATAAAAGCATCTAGTTTCCTTCTATCTTAACTAAAATAATAAGTAATCTTAAAATTAAAATAAAATAAATATTTAAACTAATAAGCTTATTAGTAGCTAAGTTATTTTATAGTTATAAAGTACTGTAAGTTCTTATAGTTAGATAGAACCTATATTAGATACGCTACACCTTCTAGTTTAGGTTGCTATTATTTAAAGCAGTATACTATAGTAAGTAATTTTTTATTATAAATCTTATAATTACCTTCTGCAGGACTTATTTTTTTTAAAAAGTATGTAATAGGCCTAATAGTTCTATCTAGCTTAGTCTAGAAAAGAACTCCTACTACTACATAGTCTAAGGCATTAGCTTTTATAAGTATTAGTAGTTTAAAGTTAAAGTAGCAGAGTATTAAAGCTTTAGTAAAGGCTTTCTTTAGCTAGTTAAAAAACTATTAGTAATTTAAGTTAAAGTTAAATTAAACCTCTTTCTTAGTAAGTGTAATTATAAGGCTTACTAGCTATAAAAAGTTATTAATAAATTATTAGTAAAAGTTAGTAAATCTAATAAAAGCTTAAACATTCTTTATGTTTTTTAAGTATTACTAATCTAGTATAGTCTAAACCTTAATAAGGTCTATTTAAATGCTATTTATAAAGATTACATATCTTAAATATATAACCTTTAATTAGTAGAACTTACATTTATCTATATTAAGTTATAAACCTGCTTTTTCTATAGCCTTTAGCACTAGGCGTACATGCTATTTATGCTCTAAAAGGCTATTACTGTAGATTAGAATATTATTAATATATATAGTGCAGAACACATCTAGGTAGGGTTAGAGTAAGTTATTTACAAAATATTAAAAAGTACTAGGCGTGTTAGCTAAGCTAAAGGGCATTACTAAGTACTTAAATAGTCTATATTAAGTCTAAAACACTGTTAGCTACTTATTACCCTTTACTATTTTTAGCTTATTAAAGGCAGTAATAATATCTAACTTTATAAAATACTTTGCTTTACTTAGTTAGCTTAAAGTTTTTTATAAAAAAAGAATTAAGTATTAGTTTTTAATAGTAATAGTGTTTAGTCTTTAGTAGTTAACATAGAATTAAAGCTTACTTTTAGGTTTTTTTATAAATAGTATAAGTAACACTACTAGTAAGAAGCTAGCTTAAATAAACTTTTTTTTTAGGTTTTTATTAAAGTATTTTTAAAGCACTTTTAATTTATTTAGTAACATCTTATATAGTAGCCTATAACTAGGTTGTTTACTAGGCTTAAAAGTTATTTAGTAATTATATAGATGTTATATTAAAAGCTTATTAAACTTATCTTAAAAAAAGACATATAATAAGTTATAGTAGTCTTAAAAAACTATTATTCTTAAGTTAGTATATTTTTAAAGAGCTAAAGCTTAGTCTATATTAAAAATTATAACTACATAGATTTTATAATCTAGTTATTAAGCTAGGGTTATAAATAAGGTAGGTTTTATATAGTAGATGTCTATCTACTATTTAAGTTCTAGTTTATGTTTAAATTAGGTAAGTAAAAGTTTTTTAAAAGCTTTTTTTTTTTAAGTTTAAGTAGTTATTAAATTATTTTACATAGCTTATTTTAATAAAAGGCTTAGCTTATTAGCCTTACTTAAGTAGTTCTTTTTTAAGTTATTAAAAAGTAAGTCTAAAAACCTTCTATATTAAGTGCTATTTAAGTATTATTTAAGTGTAAGTGTAAGTATATATCTTAGCATTAAAAAGAGTTAAAGTTTAGAACTTACTTTTAGTAATTAAAAGCAACTTTATGCTAATACAGCTATAGTTATTCTAGAATTAGGTTATAATATTCTGTGTTTATTATATAGAGCTTAATCTACTTCTTATAGTGTTAGTAAGTAATTATAATAGTTATAGTATAAAAGATAAAACCTTTTTTAAGTTATTTTCTATTAAATCTAGTTAGGTAAATTATTTAGGTAAGTAGTGTTAATTAAAAATTTAGTTTACACGCTAGTTTTTTATTAATGTAACTTATACTATTTACTCCTAAGTTAATAAAAGCTTATATTAGAGCTAATATAGTTCTTTATTATAAATATATAGAAATATTAACTTAGTACTTCTAGTTATTAGTAGAAGACTTAGCCTATAAGTTAGCAAAGATTTAGTGTTAAATTAGTTCTAAAGGGCAACTTAGCTCTAAAATAAGCCTTTTTATAGGCTTTTACTGCTATAGCTGTAGCTATGTTAAAAGTAGTAAGAAAGATTAGAGCTTAAATATAAATTAAAGCCCTTATAAAAATAAAAATAAAATAGTAAAAATCTTTAATAAGTGCTAGCAGCGCTACTTACATAGACTTAAGAAAAAGAAATAAAGTAGTTTTAAAAAATATAACTATACTTACTATACTTAAAGTATTAACTTTTTTTTTATAATTTTTACACTTTCTAGAACTAACTAGAGCATAATTTAAATTAATTTTTATTATATTAAAGTTCTTATTTACAACTGCGCTAGTTTAGGGGCGTATTAAGGCTTATATAAGAAGGAACCTTATGTTATTATTATAGGTAGCAATTAGGTTTACATACACATTAAGGTTGTTTAGAAGAGGTTCTTCTACTATAGCATGTTATAGTTTAGTTAAAAGGGAGTTATATAAGGCTGTAATTAAACCTATCTTATTTAGGCTTATATTAAATGTAAGTTAGCAGAACTTAGTAAAGTGTAAAGTAAAGCTTTTTTTTTTTATTATAAAGTGTTTAGGCAACTTAAGGCTGTTAACTTTTTATTTAAGTCTTTATAAGTTACTTATAAAAACACTATAAATTAATCTAGGTTAATAATATTCTTATCTATTAGTAAGTTAATTAAGGCTGTTATGTTATAGTTAAGTTAAAAGTAGGCATATAGTAACTAAAAGTGTTTAAAAAGAAATTAGTCTATATTTCTTTTAAGTTTATATTAAAGCTTATATAAAAAGAAAAGTAAGTCTTTTTATTTTCTATTAAACAGTAGGGGATTAAAGAGTTAGTTAGATTTTATTACTAAGTTAAAAAAGTTATAGGTTATAAGTAGTGTTAAGTAAAAGAAAGTTAAGCTATCTTTAGACTTCTAAGTAAGCTTTAAAGCTAGTAAGTTCTTAGTTCCTACTACTATAATAAAAGTTAAAGCAGAAATAGACTACTTAATAACATAAAGCTATTTTTTAAAGTTTTTTTAAAAAGCTTTAAAGCTTATAATATAGTAACTTTCTTATAAAGTAAGCACTTTTTAAAAAGCTTTTTAGCTTACTTTAATAGCTTAAAGTTATGTAAGTACTAAGCTTATTAAATTAGATTTAAAGGCTATTCTTAGCTAGAGTTTTAACATAATGTAATGTTATAATTATGTACAAGTAAGGTTATAAAGCTTTATAAAAGTCTAGTTTAATTACTACGTAAGGTATTATAGTAGGTATAAAATGTTATATAAGAAATAGAAAGGTTTAAAAAAAAATTAGTAATTAAATACTTAGCTTAAAAGTCTAAGTGCTTTAAGTATAAATTAAGCCTATTTTAGGTTTAGTTAGTGTTAAGGCAGTTTATGCTTAAGTTTATGTCTGTGTTATGTTGTGTTTGTGTTAGACATGCACTAATAATACTCTAGTACGCGTCTAATACAGTTATGTCTGGGATCTAGGGAGGATACCGTGACACCTATTATCTTGCCTGTGCTGTTATATTATATTAAAAAACTTACTTTTACTAGTAATAGCTTTATTAATAATATTATACTAATTATTTATTTAACTATATCTAAGCCTAAAACGCGTCTAATTTAGTTTCGGTTATAATACTTATACACTAACGTACTTCACAGGCGAGTTGCTCACACACCCGAGTCGCTTACTTTTGCCAAGACCCCACCCCAACAAACTCTATTATGGCCTATAATAACCCGCTCTAGCACTATATAGTACAGTACAGCCTAGAATATTATTTAGATACTACTTCTGCTTCTTGCTTACACATTTGCGCGTTATGCCTAGTCTAATTACACTATCTATAGCGCCTTTAGAATAGCTTACCTACTTTAGCTTACACTTACTTTTTTGCCTTTTTTTATTACTACGCGCTCTAAACTTCTTTAAAGCTTTTAAGTGTAAGCTTTTTAAATTATTAAAGTTTTTTTTACTTTAATTTACTTTTTTTTATGTAATTTATATTATGTAGTAGCCTTATTAGCTACTTAAAGCTTAGTAATTTTTTATTACGCTAATACTAGCTTATGTATAATTATTACTACTCTTTTTAAGACTTTTTTAAATACTTTAACTATAAAAGTTAGTAAACTATTTATATACTTTTAAATTTTTATTTTTATAAGCATTAATTATAACTTATGTTTTAAAGTATTACTTAGAGTTTACAACTACTAAGGCTTATTATATATAAGTAGTAGTAGTAATAAAGTGCATAACTTTACATTAAGGCCTATTATAACTTATTATAGGTTAAAAGAAACTAATTTAGCGCTTTAAAACTTTTCTTAAATATTACTAAAAGTAATTATAGCATTATAAGCTACTTTAAAGTATAGTAAAAACTTTATTTTTATAATATAAGTAATCTAGTTACGCATAAGGTTTTTAGCTTAGCACTTATACACTTTCTTTAAAAAAGTAAAACAACCTACATTAAGTAGCTATAAAAAGTGTAATAAGTAAAAAAGTATATAAATAGTAATAATCTTATTATCTTTATAGTATTACTAAAAATAAAGTAAGTTATAGCTTTTATAGCTATTAATAACTAGTAAATAGTAGCTGCTAATAGTACACTTTTTTATATACATATTAAAGTGCTCTAACTAGTCTAGACCAAGCTAATTAGTAGTCTAGCTACACTTAAAGATTATAATAACTTAATTTTAAAGTAGATTTTTTTTATACTAGTTTAAAAAGTAGTTACTACTCTAGAAAATAATAAAAAGTAAAATAGCCTACTTTTTAGCATTAATGCTTTAGATAGCTGTTATCTTCTTCTAGTTACCTAGCTAGACTGCTTTTAGCTATCTTTATCTTTTTAAACTTATAATAACTACTCTAGTAAATATCTAGCTTATTATAAACCTTATTGTCCGTACGCAGCAGCAGCGTCACGGCCTAGATACAAGCGATCGCGCACGAGCAGGATCACGTATCTATGTCACATAATGCTTGTGCGCGAACCTCTGTGCGCGAACATCTAGATATCCCCCTTTTCCTCTGTACAGAGGAAAGACAAGAGTAATAAAACTAGAAACATGTTGCCTTTACTTTACCTACTTTATACACTGTGCACACTATACACTACTCTTACTCTTACTACTTAAGTGCTTATACTATAAGTAGCTAGCTGTTAGAGCCTATTTAACACTAATTAGTAGTTAATTTAATTAACTATAAATTAGCAAGAGTAATAATAGAGTACTTACACTTTATAAAGTACTTTATTTTATTACTTATTTTCTAGAAAGAGTAATAATAAAGCACTTACACCTTATAAAGTACTTTATTTAGTTACTTATCTCTTAGAATAGCAGATTAATCTTTTACATTATATAGTAAGCCCTACTACTGTATAAAGCAAAAAGAAAATAGTGTAAGACATATACTAAAGCTATTAAAGCTGCACAACCTAGTAGCTAGACAACAGCAGTACCTGTGCAATCTACTGCATAAGTAATTAACTTTACACTTTATAAGGCACTTTATTTTATTACTTATCTTTTAGGAAAAGTAATAATAAAGCATTTACACTTTATAAAGTACTTTATTTAGTTACTTATTCTTTAAAATAGTAGATTAATTCTTTACATTATACAGCAAGCTCTACTACTATATAAAGTAAAGAAGAGATAGTGTAAAGTGCACACTAAAGCTATTAAAGCTGCATAACCTAGCAGCTAGATAATAGCAGTACCTGTGTAATCTACTGGAAAAGTAATAAACTATACTATTATAATAAAATCCTACTAGAAACTAATAACTCTATGTAATAATAATAAAAAATAAAGAATAATTTTTATTATATAAATAACTTATAAAGAACATAGAGATATTAGAGGTAACACTATAAAATAAGACTAGCCTAAAGTACTAGAATAATAAAATTAACATGTTAAAAGCTTTAACAAGCCTATAGACTTAATTATACATAAGTTATATAATTACTAATTTATGTATAATAACTTAGAAAAGCGCTACTTTTCTAAGTTTATATATAAAAAATTTTAAAAAATAAACACTATAAAACTTTTTAGCACTTAGCTGCATGTTTAAAAAAGAGCTTATATAAGTGCTAAAAAACAAGAGAATTACACTATAGCTAGGTAATAAAGGTACCTAAGCCTAAAAGCTATATAATATAGCATAAAAAAAAGTAATTACACTAAAAAGGCTTTATATATAACTTTTATTACTATATAAGGCTTTGCATAAAAGCAGACTAAATATAATGCTACTATTAATACTAAATATACTAGCATTACTTACTCCTACACTTTAGCTAGCACTACACTAATTACTATATAAACAATACATGCTACTCTACCTAACGCCTGCTCCACACCCTTAATTGTACACACTACCGCCTGTAGTAGTATACGCACTACTAATACTACCTGCATAATCTATACTACATTACAACTTGTATAAACTTTTACTTTAAAGAGAAACTACTAAAGAAAAACTTCTAGTAAATAAGATTATATAATTTTAAAAAGCATAACAAAATAATAACTATATAAGTTAACTATATAATATTTTTATAAATAAAATAAAAATCTTTATTAATTTATATTAATAGCTAGATATTTAAAAAACTTAGTACATAGACATCTTTCTAGATATTTTAAAAGGTTAAGTAAATATGTACTATATACATAACATAAGCTCTAGATATAACTAGAAGCATTTATATAACACCTTAAGTAGTTACTTTAATACTAATGTAAACTATAGCTAGTACTAGATAAACTAGACAATAATAACTTTTATATAATACTAATAAAAAAACTTTAATAAAAGTTTATATAAAGTTTTTAAAGCAATAATTAACAAGCTTACACTTATATAAAGAGCACTAAAAACTAAATTTTAAAAAGATGTTTTACTACACACTACTATTATATAAGCTTATTAAGAATAACTAGAACTAGAACATGCTATGTTTACTATTAAGCTCTTATATAAAGCTTTATTTAGTAACTTATAGGCATTACTTTAAGTTACTATAGACTAAAGAGTAAACTAATACCTTTAGAAACTACCTAATGCATACTACATAAACTACTAATATAACTCTGCATAATAAAAGTCTGCATAATAAGAAGAAAGCTTCTCTCTGTGTAAAAAAAAATAACATAGAAAATCTTTATCTAAGTTTAGGCTATAATCTAAAGATAAACACACATAGATAAAGAAGTGCTTTATTTACTATAAAAAAATGTTAGTTATTAAACTACCCTTATAATAACTATATATAAGTAAAGAACTAACATACTTTATAGGCAAGTTGCTTACACACCTAAGTCGCTTACTTTTGCCAAGACCCCACCCTAACAAACTCTATTATAGCCTATAACAACCTGCTCTAGCACTATATAGTACAGTACAGCCTAGAATATTATTTAGATACTACTTCTACTTCTTACTTACACATTTACATGTTATGCCTAGTCTAATTACACTATCTATAGCGCCTTTAGAATAGCTTATCTACTTTAGCTTACACTTACTTCTTTGCCTTTTTCTTATTACTGCGCGCTCTAAACTTCTTTAAAGCTATTAAGCATAAGCTTTGTTAAATTATTAAAGTCTTTTTTACTTTAATTTACTTTTTTTTATATAATTTATATTATATAGTAGCCTTATTAGCTGCTTAAAGCTTAGTAATTTTCTATTACACTAATACTAGCTTATATATAATTATTACTGCCCTCTTTAAGACCTTTTTAAACACTTTAACTATAAAAGTTAGTAAACTATTTATATGCTTTTAAATTTTTATTTTTATAAGCATTAATTATAACTTAAGTTTTAAAGTATTACTTAGGGTTTATAACTACTAGGGCTTATTATATATAAGTAGTAGTAGTAATAAAGTGCGCAACTTTATATTAAGGCCTATTATAACTTATTATAGGTTAAAAGAAACTAATTTAGCACTTTAAAACTCTTCTTAAATATTACTAAAAGTAATTAACGTACCTAACAGGTTGGCCGGCCACACGGGTTGGCCGGCCACTTTTGCCAAGCCCCTACTAAACTCTACCTATCTACATAATGCCTTAACAACAACACTAGATTAAATCTTCTAAAGAACGTTAAATACAGCTTGCTCTTTAGGCTCTTAAATAAGACTTAAAACTCTCCTTACAACGCGCTGCAGCTATCTATAATGTCTTTTATATAACACTAAGCAATTAACGCGCTAGACAGCCTTTACAAGCAGAATGCTGGCCTAAATTAAGGAATCTAACTAAGCTTAAGAAAGAGGTAGTTGTTAAGTATATACTTAAGCTTATTACGCGCGGATTTCCCTTTAGGCTTGCAGCTGTAGCTAATATAGCTAATTCCTTGCCTGCAGAGCGTAATCTAGGCCAGGTTACCTTAAACTAGACTAGTATGTGGGTTAAGCACTGCCCTAAGTTTATAATAAAGTTTAATTATAAGTATAATTATAAAAGAGCGCTCTGCAAGGATCTAGAGGTTATCTAGGGCTAGTTTTGCCTTATAGCTAACATAAAAGCTAAGTATAGTATCTAGGATAAAGATAGGTATAACTTTAACAAGTTAGGCTTTATAATAGGCTAGATATTAACTAGAGTAGTTGTTATAGCTTTAGAGAGACAAGGACAGCTAAAGGTAATATAGTAAAGTAATAAGAAGTAGACAACAGTTATCTAGAGCATTAATGTAATAGAGTGGGCTATAAGATTATAGAGCTTTAAGCAGCAAATAAGGCTGCCACATAACATAGATTACATAAAAGGAAGTAGATTTAGGTAGAAGAGACCTTAATAGTTAAGGATAGGGCTTGTCTAACTGCTCTAAAGGAGTTTAGAGCGTGTAGTAATAGGAAGAAGCTAAAGACGCAGGTGCGCGCTAAAGGAGGTAAGCTAAGTTAAAGGCAATGCAGGCAGTGCAATTAGACTAGGCATAACTTGCGTACATGTAAGTAAGTAGCAGAAGTAGACTCTAAATAATATCTTGTGTTGTATTACTCTATACAGGGCCAAAGTGGGCTGTTTTGCGAGAGAATAGGGTGGTTTTGGTGGGGGCTTGGCAAAAGTGGCCGGCTAACCCGTTAGGTACGTTATAGCATTATAGGCTACTTTAAAGCATAGTAGAAACTTTATTTTTATAATATAAGTAATTTAGTTATGTATAAAGTTTTTAGCTTAGCGCTTATATACTTTTTTTAAAAGAGTAAAATAACTTATATTAAGTAGCTATAAAAAGTATACTAAGTAAAAAAGCATATAAATAGTAATAATCTTATTATTTTTATAGTATTACTAAAAATAAAGTAAGTTATAGCTTTTATAGCTATTAATAACTAGTAAATAGTAGCTACTAATAGTACACTTTTTTATATACATGTTAAAGTGCTTTAACTAGTCTAAACTAAGCTAATTAGTAGTTTAGCTATGCTTAAAAATTATAATAACTTAATTTTAAAGTAGATTTTTTTATACTAGTTTAAAAAGTAGTTACTACTTTAGAAAATAATAAAAAGTAAAATAGCCTACTTTTTAGCATTAATGCTCTAAATAGCTGTTATTTACTTTTAGTTACCTAGCTAGACTGCTTTTAGCTATTCTTATTTCTTTAAACTTATAACAACTACTTTAGTAGATATTTAGCCTATTATAAACTTTATTTTATTAAAGTTATATATATTATTATTTTAGATACTATACTTAGCTTTAATATTTTTTATAAAGTTAAACTAGCTTTAAATTACTATAAAAATTTTATAAAAAGCTTTTTTATAGTTATAGTTATACTTAAACTTTACTTTAAGCTTTAAGTAATACTTAATAAATATATTAAGCTAGTTTATGCTAATATAGCTTATATTATACTTAGTGTGTAAAGAATTAGCTATATTAGCTATAGCTACTAGCTAAAAAAAAAATCTTTACATATTTAGCTTAAGTATATGCTAAATAATTACCTACTTTTTATTATTATTTAGCTTTTATAAGTTAGCTATATAATTAGCTTAGAAAAGTTGTTTAGTATGTTAGTTACTTATTATTTTTTAAAAAACTTTATAAATAGCTATAGTGTGTTAGTTAAAAAGTATTATTTTTTATTTAAAAGATTAAAGTGTAAGCTATATTTAACATTTTTTTAACATATTTAAGTAGTGTTGTTAGGAATATATTAGTGTAAAAAAAGTAGTATAGTAAGGTCTTAGTTAAAGTAAGTAACTTAAGTGTGTAAGCAACTCGCCTATAAAGTACGTTAGTACATTACCTTATATAAAAAATTTTATAATAAGACTTTATTATATAAATGTAAGGCCGGATGTCCTAGAACGGGCCAGTATGGCCTCACCTGACCTGTTTCGAGGTCGTATGACCTGTGCTTCGTATATAAGCATGAATCCTGACAAGCGAAGCTTGGCAGCGATTCGTCTCTCTTACAATACACTCCTATCTTTCTCCGAAAGCTTGCTCTCAGTGCTATCCGTGCTACTTACTATCCCATCTTTACAATAAAGCTATTACTTTGTACATCTAAGACTTTAAAAGTTACTCTAAGAAAAAAAAAATTTACATAATATAAAAAAAATAAAATAAGAGAGTAAAGATGCTAAAAAAGCTATTAACTATTTTACCTTTACTGCTTATTTACACTGTGCAATAGAAGAGGACATCTATAGCATTAAACCTAAAAAGTATGCTAAGCAGTTTATCCTTAATAACTAATACTATATAGTATACTAAGGCAAACTATAAGACATAGGCGCAGTAAAAATCTCTACTATTAGCAAGTTCTAACTTAAGGTGTATATATAAAAAAACTTAACATACTTTATAGGCAAGTTGCTTACACACCTAAGTTACTTACTTTTACTAAGACCTTACTACACTACTTTTTCTACACTAATGCATTTCTAACAACACTACTTAAATATGTTAAAAAAATATTAGATATAGCTTACACTTTAAGCTTTTAAATAAAATATAATACTTTTTAACTAACACACTATAGCTATTTATAAAGTCCTTTAAAAAATAATAAGTAACTAACATGCTAAATAACTTTTTTAAGCTAATTATATAGCTAACTTATAAAAGCTAGATAATAATAAAAAGTAAGTAATTATTTAGCACATACTTAAGCTAAATGCGTAAAAATTTCTCTCTTAGCTAGTAGCTATAGCTAATATAGCTAATTCTTTACACACTAAGCATAATATAGGCTATATTAGTATAAACTAGCTTAATATATTTATTAAGTGTTACTTAAAGCTTAAAGTAAAGTTTAAGTATAACTATAACTATAAAAAAGCTTTTTATAAAAATTTTATAGTAATTTAAAGCTAGTTTAACCTTATAAAAATATTAAAGCTAAGTATAGCATCTAAAATAACAACATATATAACTTTAATAAAATAAAGTTTATAATAGGCTAAATATCTACTAAAGTAGTTATTATAAGTTAAAAGAGATAAAAATAGCTAAAAGCAGTCTAGCTAAGTAACTAGAAGTAGATAACAGCTATCTAGAGCATTAATACTAAAAAGTAGGCTATTCTACTTTTTATTATTTTTTAGAGTAGCAACTACTTTTTAAACTAGTATAAAAAAAATTTTACTTTAAAATTAAGTTATTATAATTTTTAAGCATAGCTAAACTACTAATTAGCTTAGTCTAGACTAGTTAAAGCACTTTAATGTATATATAAAAAAGTATACTGTTAGCAGCTACTGTTTACTAGTTATTAATAGCTATAAAAGCTATAACTTACTTTATTTTTAGTAATACTATAAAGATAATAAGATTATTACTATTTATATACTTTTTTACTTATTACACTTTTTATAGCTACTTAATGTAGGTTATTTTACTTTTTTAAAAAAAGTGTATAAGTGCTAAGCTAAAAACTTTATGCATAACTAAATTATTTATATTATAAAAATAAAGTTTTTACTATGCTTTAAAGTAGCTTATAATGCTATAATTACTTTTAGTAATATTTAAGAAAAGTTTTAAAGCGCTAGATTAGTTTCTTTTAACCTATAATAAGTTATAATAAGCCTTAATGTAAAGTTATGCACTTTATTACTACTACTACTTATATATAATAAGCTTTAGTAGTTATAAACTTTAAGTAATACTTTAGAACTTAAGTTATAATTAATACTTATAAAAATAAAAATTTAAAAGCATATAAATAGTTTACTAACTTTTATAGTTAAAGTGTTTAAAAAAGTCTTAAAAGGGGCAGTAATAATTATATATAAGCTAGTGTTAATATAATAGAAAATTACTAAGCTTTAAGCAGCTAATAAGGCTGCCACATAATATAAATTACATAAAAGAAAGTAGATTAAGGCAGAAAAAACTTTAATAATTTAAAAAAGCTTACACTTAATAGCTCTAAAAAAGTTTAAGGCGCGTAGTAATAGAAAAAAGGCAAAGAAGTAAGTGTAAGCTAAAGTAAGTAAGCTATTCTAAAGGCGCTGCAGATAGTGTAATTAGACTAAGCATAACACACAAATGTGTAAGCAAGAAGTAAAAGTAGTATCTAAATAATATTCTAGGCTGTACTGTACTATATAGTGCTAGAGCGGGTTGTTATGGGCTATAATAGAGTTTGTTAGGGTGGGGTCTTGGCAAAAGTAAGCGACTCAGGTGTGTGAGCAACTCGCCTATGAAGTACGTTATATATAAAAATTAATTAAACACCTAGCTAAATAAATATTAGCTTTAAAAGCTAAACACTAAAAAGATTAATTAGTACTATATAAATCTAGAACTTAATTAGTCTAGTTACATACTACATTTTAAAGACTCTAACACTATTTTTACTATTACTAGTAGATGCTAATTAACTTAGAGCATACTTTAACAACATTTTAAATATTATTATATGTAAAAATAAAACTACTATTTTTATTATATAAAAAAAAGACACTTTTTTTAATGTTAGTAAAGAAAAGTTTATGTTCTTTTTTACTAAATTAGAACTCTACTGCCTCTACTACTAATTTAGACACCCCTGTATAAAGAGACTCTAAAAGATGCTAACTAGCGCTAGCTATAACATTAATGCTATAGTATTAGAAAAGATTAAGAAGTTTTACTACTTTTACTAATTATATAACTAGGCTCTGTAAAGATTTAAGTTTATAATTAAAAATAACACATACTTTAACTATAAAGTTATTATTAATGTTGTATAAATTAATAATAAGGATGTTTTATATTGTTACAATCCTTACTCCGGAGAAATGGTATTTTCGGGAGTACGTCGGCCTATTAGGGTATGTTAGCGGAGAGGGAAGAACTTAGCTGGATTAGGTGTACAGTCTGTCGAGCAGAGTACAGGATGTAGAGAGGGTAAAGTAGGCAGGCTTATAGTTTAACCTAGCAGCTGTATAGAGAGCCAGTAAACCTAATCTATAGAAATAAAAAGGGAGGTATATATAGTGTAAAATATATAAGTTAGTAATGTCTTTTTTATAAAAGTTTTACTGCTTCTTAGTTTATTAAATAAGTAAGGGTAGATAATAAACTAAATAGTAATTACAGCCCTCTAACTATAGCTGTAATTAAGACTATATACATAGGGTTTACATGCTTTGCATGCTTGCATGCTGTTTTCTATATAGCCTGCATAGCCTGCAGGCCTGCAAGCCTGCATGTCTTATTAGATAATGCGTTCTGCTAGGCTTTTGTCTAAAAGCTAGAGCTATTCTTTATCTGTCCTGTTACGTAATTTGCTTAGCGCAGGGCTAAGCGTCTTCTATCTGACGTTGTTTAGGCTGTGTAGGACAGCTAGTTAGGTTATTACAGTCTAACTATTAGCTATAACACGCAGGCTTCCCTCCTAGTTAGCGTTCTTACTGTTATGTTCTTTTTATTATAAGTGTTAGATTTTCTTTTTAGCTAGTGCGTTTTTTTCTTTAAAAGCTAATCCTATGTCTATCCTTTTTAACTATGCCTTGCTAGGCTTCTTGTTCTTCTGCTGTTGTTTGTTGCCTTTGTACTATTACTTATCTAGATCCTTTTTGTTGTACAAAGATGCGTCCTTATAGTGCATGCTGTTTAAGCAGGTCCTCTTACATAATATCCTTATTATTAGATAAGTGTGTTAAGTGTGTGCAAAAGGGCAGCTGCTGCAATGCTTTTATGTTAGACACAGCTTAGAATTATTTAAAGCAGGAGCGTAAAAGACTGTTAGCAGAGGCAGAGGCAGCTTAAAAAAAGAGAATGCGCAAAAAGAAAAAATTAGTAAAACATCTTTAATTAATTATTTCTTATAAAAAGAGAGCTTAAAAGCAATTAAAAGTGTTAAAGAATTAAAAGGTAAAGTATCTAAAAAAAACCTTTTGTTACTAGATAAGCTTAAAGCGCTTAAGGCAAAAGCAGCTAGTCTTCCTCCTCCTTAACCTATGTTAAAGGGTTACAGACTTTCTATATTGCAGCTAGCTAATGCTGCTGTAGTTTTAACTAATAATAGTGTCTTCTAGTCTAGAAAGCTTTCTTCTAGGTAGTTTTATTTAAAAAGGATTCTAAGTATTTATAAAGAGCCTAAAGAGTGTTTAACAAGCTTTTAATAAGTTTTTAAGTGTTTTTACTAGTAAGCTATTTTTTCTACTTTACTAAGTATTTACTTTCTTTATAGTTTAAAATTCTTTCTACTTTATATTCTTTTTCTTTCTCTTTTTATTCTGTAGTTATAAGTAGAATGTTCTTAAGTACAAGCTTAAGTTTAAAGATATAGAACTAAGGGTGTATTTACATTTCCTTTAGTAACTTAAGTTTGCAAATGCTAGGGCATATTTATATAACTTAGTATAGTCTTATGTGTTTCTTTACTAACTTTCTTATAAGTCTTAGTGTTTTAAGGTCTTTTATGTCTAGATATATATAATTATTAGGTGTATTTTTAGTGTAGGTTCTTTTTTTTAATTTACTACTTTTTTTATAGCTTTTTAGGCTAATTAGGCTTCTCTAGTAAGTTTCTAATGTAGTTCTAAAAGTTTAGTAGTGCAATCTATAGCTTCTAGAGGATTAGTTAATTGTAAGCTGTAAAGCTTATATTATAGAGGGTAACTAAAATTAGCTTTATACAGGGTCTTCTTAGTAGTGGCTAATTCTAAGGTGTTAATAACAAACTGTGCTATTAGTAGCTATTTTGCCTAATTTATTTATTTATATAAGATATATTTTTATAAAAAATTTTTAACTTCTATGTTTACCCTTTCTGTTTGTCTGTCTGTTTGTAGATAATAGGTAGTAGAAAGCCTATAGTTAATTCTAAAGTGTTTAATTAAAGCTGTCTAAAATTTGCTAGTAAATATTTTGTTATAATCTAAGATAATAATCTTAGGGCAGCTATAAGTTATAAAAACATTTTTTTCTAGTTTAAACATAAATTTTTTAGCTATAATAGTTTTTTTTAATAGCTATAGATAAATAAACTTAGTAGTTTTATCTATAACCTGTGCAATTATATTGCAGAGTCTTTTAGTGCTAGGCTCGCGTAAGGGTGGTAGCCTAGTTATAAAGTCTATAGTTACTATTATCTATAGTTAGCTAGGTGCTGTTATTAGCTAGATTAATCTATAAGGTTTATGCCTTTGTAGGTTGTTCTTATTACAGGTATTACATTCCTATAGGACTTTAGTACACAAGTGTTTTAATTAAAGTACTTTTTAAAGTATAGCAGTTTTAATTTTCTTTTGTAATAATCTAATTCCTAGGTGTCTAAACATAGGGGCTTTATAATATTCTCTTATTAAATTCTTCTATCCTTGTTTAACTATTATAAAGGAGCATAGTAATTCTTCTTAGTTAGGTCTTTTATAAATTAGTCCTTTTAGAGTTTTTTTAAAGATTATAAATTTTTTAGAATTTTCTTTATTTTCTTTAAAATAGTTAGTGCGTCTGCTTAAGGCGTTAGCCTGCTAATTACTGCTTTTAGCTACATGTTTAATAACAAAATTAAATTAAGCAAGTTCTATAGCTTATTATACATGCATTAGTAAGAGTTTCTTAGTAGTAAGAAAGGTAACAAGGTTTATATAATTAGTAAGAATTATAAATTACTAACTAAAGCCTTAGAGCTTAACTTTCTAGTTCTTACATGCATTTACTATAGCTTTTAATTTCTTATTAGGAATAGTATATTTTTGCTCTAATAGTGCAAATTTTGCTAAGTAGTAGGCTACTAGGTGCTATTATCTATTTTCTTGTTTTTAGAAAAGTGCTGCTCCTTCTGCTCTTAAGAAAGCATTAGTGTGCACTTTTGTTTCTAGCGTAGAGTTATACATTGTAAGGACAGAGTAGCTTATTATTATCTATTTTAGTTTCTAAAAGGCTTCTTCTATTTCTAATGTTTATTAGAATTTCTAAGTAGCTCTTTCTTTTAAGGTAGTGTCTATAAAAGGGAGCGTAATTTTTAAGTAGTCTTTAATTATCCTTTGTACATAGCTAGTAAGGCCTAGGAATCCTTTAATTTCTGTTACTATTATTAGTGTTAGCTAGTTAAGTACCTTATTTACCTTAGTAAAGTCTATTTTTATTTCTTTACTATTAATAATAAATTCTAAATATTTAGTTTTTTATATGTTAAATTTATATTTTTCTAGTTATAAGTAAAGTCTATATTATTAAAGTTAGTTAAGTATAAGTTTTACTTTAAATATGTAATCTGTTTAGTTATTTTTAGTGTATATTAGGACATTGTCTAGGTACACTAGTATAAATATATCTAAGTAGGGGTTAAGTGTAGTGTTAATAACTCTTTAGAAAGTTGCTAGGGCATTAGTTAGTCTAAATAGCATAATAAGAAGTTTATATAGTCCTCTTAAAGTTTAAAAGGCTATTATTTATTTATGTCTTTTTTTAATCTTTATCTTATTAAATCTATCCTAGATATTAAACTTAGTAAAGTGCTTAGTTCCTTTAAGCTAGTTTATAATGTCTTAAATAATTAGTAAAGAATACTAATTCTTTATAGTGTTGTTATTTAGAGTTTAATAATCTTAGCATACTCTTACCTTACTGTTCTTTTTCTTAGCAAAGACTACTGCTAATGCTATTAGACTATTGCTTTCTCTAATGTGTCCCTAAGCTAGCATCCTATTTACATATTCTTATAAGGCATCTTTTTAGGCTTTTGTTAAAGGTTGTAGCTTATAAGTTTTTAACTACAGGTTTAGTTTAAGGTTAATAGTGTAGTCCTAGGGCTAATGCAGTAGCAGCTCTTCTAGGTCTTTAGGAGTCTTAAACATGTCTTTGTAATTCTAGTATTCTTTTAGTAGTTTGCTTATTTCTTAGGCTATCTAGTAGATTTTAACCTAGTTAAAGTCTTATTTCTTTTTAAATTCTTTAAAGGAGATTTCTTCTAGTTCTTTTTTTATTAGGTAGACAGCCTAGGCTTTTAGTTCTTAGCAGGGGAACATTTTTAGCTTTTGTTAGTAGGTTTTTTTAGGGTCTTTATAAGATGCTAATTATGCTGCTTTTATATTATCTTAGCTAGTTAGGGACATAGTTTGCTAGTTAATTGCTAGATTGTGTTTATAAAGCTAGTTATAGCCTAGTATTGCCTAGTATTTGCCTTTTAATAGTAATATATTAAAGGATATCTAATCCTTAGTTTCTTTAGCTTTAGTAATAAGTTCTTCTGTTTTAAGTTAGATTTATCCTACCCTGTATTCTATTAATAAGGCATTAGCTAAAGATACCTTAAAAGAGTTCTTTTTTTTTAGAAGGGTATATTGTTCTAGTTAACCTATCTTAAATTAATTGCTATAAACGTGCATCTACTGTTAATTAGGGCAAGTCCTTTCTATTTCTAGCCTAGTTATTAGAGGGTAATCTTAGTTATTAGGCTTTAACTTAGTCTTTATCTTACTGTAATAAGAACGCAGAGCTTATAAAGTGTTTCTTTGTAATTTATTCTATTGTCTTTATTAATAGCTTTAGCTGCGTTTTTATATTCTATAGTTTAGTCTAATTATACTTTATATTCTTAGTGTCCTAGTATTATACATTCTAGTACAGTACACTAAGCATTTTTTATCTTATAGTAGTATAGCATCTAGTTGTTTTATTAGTGTGCCTTCTATTAAAAATAATAGAATGTACATGCTAATTTGTTGTTACATTCTGTCTATAGTTTTTGTTTATAGCTTGTGCTGTTCTAATAGTAGAAGCAATGTGGCATTTTATAAGTAGATGTTGTGCTAGTTAGTGTGTTGTTATTAATTGTGTTTTCTTATGTTCTGCAAGGCTACTAGCTAGTCCTGTGCTTAGTTGGCTAGTGTTTAATGCAATACTTATTACTGCATAGGTACTAGGTATAGGGACATTCCCTAAGGTTGTTTTGTACTAGTATTAGTTAAACTTGTGTCTATCTAAGGTATTCTTTAGTTCTAACAATTTGCAACAGGTGACTTTAGTAAATACATTAGAACTTATTATGTTATCTGCTTTTACAAAGAATGCAGTATCCTTTATCCTGTTAAATTTCTAAGTCTTTGCAGGTAATAGCTAACGCTAGGAGAGGTGTGTTAGTTTGTTCTTAACATAGTTTAGGTGTTATTAGTAGCGTGTATTACTAGTTAGGGCCTTTTTTTTTATTAAGAATTTTTTTAAACATTTTCTATTATTTTTTTTATTTATAACTGCGTAATGTGTCTTAGCAATTTCTTTTAGTATACTATAAGTTTTAACATTATTATTAATGTGTACTTTGTACATTAATTTTTTGCAGTCTTTTTATTAGTGTGTGTTACTGCATTTCTAGCAGTCTTTGTAGGTAAATTAATACCTTAGCTCTTAAGTAGAGATTCCTGTTATTAGTTGTTTTAAAGAAAACTTTTCTTTCCTTTCTTTAACATTTATAATATATGTTGCTGCTTAGGTGTAACCTTACTATCCTTTGTAAGTAGCTGCCTGTTCTAGTGCCTTAAAGACTTTGTTAGTGTCTTGTACCTTAACTTCCTAGTATTCTATTAGGCATCCTTTAGATTTGTAATTGTCTCTGCATTACTAGCAGAGGTGTTTGTCTAGCTAGTCTAGGATCTCTTGTTCTGTTAGGCCCTATTCTATATGCATTACTTTTATAGTTAGTCTACTATCTTTATTTTCTAGTTGTTTAGAGTCTAGGCATTTCTAATAAAAGTAGCTTACTTTTCTGTAGTTAAGGCATGCCTTTTTTTAAGCTATTTCTTTTATTCTTTATTTAGAGGTGGCCTTACACTTTTAGAGGTGTTGCTTTTTTTCTTAGAGAAACTATGCATATGTTTAGCGTAACTAAGATCTATAGGTTTAGTGTTAGTTTATAGAACTTCTTTCTTTTTCTAAAACTAGTTAGGTTTTATAGTTGTCTAGCCTTTCTCTTTTTTACTATGTTATTTAGCATGTCTTTTGTTGTAGGTAAGTGCTTTTTTAATGTAATCCTTAAAGCACTTAGGCTTTTTATTATAAGTAAATTTATTCTTAATAGTGTCTAAGAGCCCTTTATAGAACATTTATTTTATAGCTTTCTTATCTGTCTATCTGCAGATAGCTAGCAGCTCCCTAAAGTAGGCTGCGTATTGTTAGACAAAGCTATTGCCTTATTAGAGAGCATCTATTTTATTAACTGCTTATTTTTCTTTGTTAACTAGCCTATAGATTATAGTTAGGGCTGCCTTAAATAAATTAATACTATTAAAGATTTTTTATGTTTCTAGTAGTAAAAGTTTGCTATTAGCCTTATAGTTTATCTAATTATTAGTATAAAGTTAGAACTAAAGGGCAGGTAACTCTTCTAAGTGTAGGCCTATTTATAAAATTATTTCTTTATCTGTTTTAAAAGCGCCTTTGTTATATTACATGTAAAGGTGGCATTTAGTAAAGAAAGGTTTTAAGTTCTTAGCAGAACTATTAAATGCTTTAGAGGGGGCTAGGTGTAGGGTTTTTTTTAATTTAATACTAGTTTTTTCTTAGGTAATGTTTCTAAGGTTAGCTACTTTTAGCTAAAGGGCCTAGATCTAGTAGATGTTTAAGGGTCCTTATTATGCTTAAAGCTAGAGGTGTTGTTTAAGCTGTTTAAGCTTATTTTAAAAATAAAGTATTTACTAATTCTGTGCTTCCTTAGTTGCTGTAGGGGTCTAGCCAGTGCTAGCAGCTAAAGCACCTGTTATGCTAATGTCTAAGGTAGTAGTAGCTATACTTTGCAGGGGGTAGTAATTACTATTATAATTCTTACTCTAGAGAAATAGTATTTTTAGGAGTACATCAGCCTATTAGAGTATGTTAGCAGAGAGGGAAGAACTTAGCTAGATTAGGTGTACAGTCTGTTAAGCAGAGTACAGGATGTAGAGAGGGTAGAGTAGGCAGGCTTATAGTTTAACCTAGCAGCTGTATAGAGAGCCAGTAAACCTAATCTGTAGGGATAGAAAGGGAGGTATATATAGTGCAAGATATACAAGTTAGTAATGTCCTCTTTATAAAAGTTTTACTACTTCTTAGTTTATTAAATAAGTAAGGGTAGATAATAAACTAAACAGTAATTATAGCCCTCTAACTATAGCTGTGATTAAGACTATATACATAGGGTTTGCATGCTTTGCATGCTTGCATGCTGTTTTCTATATAGCCTGCATAGCCTGCAGGCCTGCAAGCCTGCATGTCTTATTAGATAATGCGTTCTGCTAGGCTTTTGTCTAAAAGCCGGAGCCATTCCTCATCCGTCCTGTCACGTGATTCGCTCAGCGCGGGGCTAAGCGTCTTCCATCCGACGTCGTTCGGGCTGTGTGGGACAGCCAGTTGGGTTATTACAGTCTGACTGTTGGCCGTAACATATATGTTATTAATATAGACACATTATTTTAGGCTACTATATTCCTAAAATCTATGTCTACACAAGATACCTAGGATGCACTGTGCAAATGCTAGATTAACACTTATTAAGAACCTTTAGACTACATTATGCATAACTCTAGTATAAACTTTACTTTAGAGAATTTCTAAGCTTATGCAAAGATTATAGAAGCTATATGTAGGCAGATGCCTATAGAAGCATATTAAGTAGTTAGAAAAGTTTAGCGCGCGCACACACTTTTTTAATAAGTGTTTAACATTCTAAAGACTAAGCTAGGTAACTGTATAAATAATAAGGCTATTTTATAGATAGCAGTTAAGGCTTTAAACAACATAGCTAGCCTGCACAGTCTAGTACCTACGCTGCTAGTCTTTAAAGCATACCTAAGAATTAACCTAGACTTTCTACTATTACTAAACATTATTACATAAGCAAGCGCTGTATAAAAAGTAATAAAGATACTTTAAAAGAACTATGTAAAAGTAAATATTAATTATGTAATTAACACTTATAATAGCTTTATAACATATAAAGTTTTTAATCTCCCTTTTAGCTTAAAAATTATAGCATAAAGAGAGAAAAAAGGCTAGACTAGCCTATACAAAATTAAAAGCATTAAAAGAAGAAACATTATTATTAAGAGAAAAAATAGCCTACTAAAGCTCTAATATATATAGGTTAAACTATACTATAAAAAAAGATAACTTACTTATAATAAATAACCTAAATAAACTAATCTCTGTATAAAGAGATTCTCTAAAGAAAAGAAAAAAAAAACAGCTTTATAAAAATATTATAGAGGCAGAACTAAAGCCTACTACAGACTAAGCCCCTTAGGATAGCAATGCTGCACTAGTGCAAAAAAAAGATATAGATACTAGAAGAAGTAAAAAGTAAAAGAAACCTGCATAAAGTCTAGACTAGGTATTCTTAACCTAGAAAAAATAATAATTAAGCCTTATTTATTCAGCTTTATATAGACAGTGTAATTACTACACTTAAAAAACTATTTAAGAAATTAGACTCTATAAAAATAGACACTTTAATTACTAATAGCACTTTTAAGGTTATAGTGTATAACTTAATAAAGCATAAAAGTTAGATTTTTAACCTTTGCCTTATATAAAAAGTAAAAGGGAAAATAACTTAACTATATAAAAAATCCTACCTAGTGTTTACTAGCTACTTAAATAAAAAAAAGAGAGAAATTTTTACTTAGTTACTAACTATTTAAGAATAAGCTAAAAACTACTTTTAGCTATAAAAGTAAGCTTAAAAGCTACATATAAAATACATTTTAAACTATGTAATATTATATAAGTATACATCTAATTAATAGATAAGCTTATACGCACGCTATATACAAAGCTACTAAAAAAGATGCGCTAGAGATTTCTACTAAATACAATACTCTAGGTTGTACAACCCTTATATAAAGCTGCTAAATTAGAACTGTATTAGTTTAAGACATACTATAACTACTATAAAAAAAAGCTGCGTATACACATCTTTTTATACAACCCCTACTTTTTAATTACTAATAAAAAAAAGCACACTTTTAGTATTACTAGCTTATAAATAGATAACACTTTAAGCATTATAATAAAAAATTTTACATAAAGAGAAGAAAAAAAACTATAAAAGGTAAAGTTTTACATAAAAGGTAAAACTATCTTAGTAAAGAAGCAGCTTATTAAGTTTAATAGGTAAAAAATTAAACTTACATATAACATAGTAGTTTTTACTTAAAAGGAATAAGTAAGCTACCTTTATATAATTAACCTAAAAGATAAAGATGCTGTATAATAATATGTTAAGTAACATATAAAAAAAGGTATACATTGCATTTATGTGTTAACTAAAAGTAGCATTTAACTTTTTTATTGCTGCATAAACTACAGACCCTTTGCATAATAACATTAATGCACTTAACGCATAAATTTAATAGTAGATAGATAATAGTAAGTATAGTCTTACCTTTCTACTATTACAGCTTAATAGTGCAAAGCTGTTTATTTTTATAAATAAATTATTTACTAATAATAAGAACTTTAGCTTATAGCTAAAAATTTTAATTATATTAAGTAATAAAAACTATATAAAGTAAAGTAACTACTTTAAAATACTAGGCAACATTATACACTAGAATTCTACTAAGTGTAAAAGAGTAACTAGGAGTGTCCTTACTAGCAAACTATATAAAATAGTTAAAAGGTTTAATAACATAATTACCTTTAGTATAACTTTATAGTAAATTATATAAACACTTAAACTACTACTAATCTTAGTAGTAATTTATATAAATTTAAAGTTTTTATATAATTACCTTATTAAGCTAGGCACTACTAGTAAAAAGCAACTTATAATTAATATTATGTTACTTTATAAATTATATAAGAAAAGGGAAATTACTAAGATAAAGTAAATTAATAGTAAAAACAACTTAGTAGATGTATATATAAAGAAAACACTAAACTAAGCTTTTTAATTATTAGTCCTAACTAACTACCTCTCTATCTAGATAGAAGCATCTGTAGACTAGCTAGATTCTGTGCGCAAAGATGCTTTAAACTAACTAAACTAATAACACTTTTATATAAAGCTTATCTCTTTTATTTTTTTATTATACGCACTTATTTTTCTTATTATAAGATGAGAAAAAAAGGATATATAAAAAAGACAGTTTATTTGTCTAGTATATAGAGAAAAAAAAGCTACTACCCCTTATATATAGTAGTTATAATGCAGACTACAGCTCTACTATACATATAAGGTGTAGGCATTAGCCTAGAAGTTAGCTAACATATAACACTTAATAAAAAAAAAAGCACTAGTAGTGCTGCTATAATAATAAGCACATAAAGTTACTAAGACCTAACTGCAACTCTAGACTAAGACTACATAGAAGTACTCTTTATAATACACAACCTTTACTGCCTATAGCTGCAGATTAGTGCTAGTAGGTAAAATAATATTAATATTATAAAATAGTAAAGCTACTACATACTGCTTTTTAGCCTATCTATAATTAGCATTTTATATAAGAAAGAAGTAGAAAAGCTAAAGAATTTATATATTTATGCTAAAACACTAAATAAACTACTAATTAGTAGCAGAACTAGTTAAAAAGGTAACATAAATACGCCCTAAGCTGCTAGACTGCATAAGGACGTTAAAGACGCCCACACTAACAGCGCTAGTAGTAGAGGAGGAAGGCTAGAGAGACATCTCTCTGTATCTATGTGTGTGTGTGCAGGCGGGAGTATCTGTTACTGTTAGCACTATATAAAAAGAGAAAAGAGCTAAGGAATTATATAGTAGAGCTTAAAAAGTAAAAGATAAAAAAGAAAAAGTAAAGAAAAAAAAAGACCTTATTATATACACCTTTTTATGCACCTGCCTATAAAAAGATTCTACACTATTCTAGCACAAAACTCTGCATAAAGTAGTTTATACACTACTAAATTACTTATAAGGTAAGTATATAAAGGCTAGATAATAATAGCCTAAAACACTTTACACTATTTATAAAGTTATTTATATAGTGTAACTAGCCTATCTTAATATACAGCATTACTAAGGCAAGTCCTAACAAATAAAGTAAAGTAAAGGCAGAATATAATTAGATAAACTTACATAAATAAAAGAAAAGTAATATATATAAACAGTAACTTTTTAGATAAAAAAAAAAGTTGCTAGTGTCTGTATACAGCAGCAGCGTTACAGCCTAGATATAAGTAATTACGCATAAGCAGGATTATGTATCTATGTTACATAATGCTTATGCGCAAACCTCTGTGCGCAAACATCTAGATATCCCTCTTTTCCTCTATATAAAGAAAAGATAAGAGTAATAGAACTAGAAACATATTACTTTTACTTTACTTACCTTATACACTGTGCGCACTATACACTACTCTTACTCTTACTACTTAAGTGCTTATACTATAAGTAGCTAGCTATTAGAGCCTATTTAACACTTATTTTATTAAAGTTATACATGTTATTATCTTAGATACTATACTTAGCTTTAATATTTTTATAAAGTTAAACTAGCTTTAAATTACTATAAAATTTTTATAAAAAGCTTTTTTATAGTTATACTTACACTTAAACTTTACTTTAAGCTTTAAGTAGCACTTAATAAATATATTAAGCTAGTTTATACTAATATAGCTTATATTATACTTAGTGTGTAAAAAATTAGCTATATTAGCTATAGCTACTAGCTAGAGAGGAAATTCTTATGTATTTAGCTTAAGTATATGCTAAATAATTACCTACTTTTTATTATTATCTAGCTTTTATAAGTTAGCTATATAATTAGCTTAAAAAAGTTGTCTAGTATGTTAGTTACTTATTATTTTTTTTAAAAGACTTTATAAATAGCTGCAGCATGTTACTTAATAAGTGTTATATTTTATTTAAAAGCTTAAAGTGTAAGCTGCATTTAACATTCCTTTAACATATCTAAGTAGTGTTATTAGAAATACATTAGTGTAAGAAAAGTAGTGTAGTAGGGTCTTAGTAAAAGTAAGCAACTTAGGTGTGTAAGCAACTTGCCTGTGAAGTACGTTATTATATTAAACTATTTAGTTTATAAATAAAATTTTAGAGACTTTTTATTAACTAAAGTGTTAGTTGACCTACGTTTAATTAAACAAACGTACGCCTAAGAGGCGTACTAAGAGGTAAGCAGGTAAAGATCTTTTTAGTATTAACTACTGCTCTCTTTTTTTATATAAAAAAAGAGGGCTTTTAAGTACACATAGCTTCTAACATATAGGCTAGATAGCTAATGTTTTAGGCAACCCAGGGTTGCCACTTTTTAGTAATAGTAATTACTATTACTAGAAGCGCCTAGTAATTGCTATAGTAATTACTATTTTTCTAGTAATAGTAATTACTATTACTAGAGGTACGTAGTAATTACTATTTCTATAAATAGATATTTTATAGAAAAAGATTTTAAGTAGTAAAAGTAATAATTATTATAATAGTATATAATAATTCTTATGTCCCTAGTAATATATAAAGCTTTTTTATTAAAAAAAACTATATAAGCTGAAAAAAAATTAACAAGTAATTACTATAATTTAAACAACTATAATATATATAATAATAATATATAATAACGCTATA